>NC_056731.1:1531236389-1531301389 GCF_019279795.1 Protopterus annectens
GCTCACAGGTTGTTACAATACTGAGCCCAAGAAATGGAGTACCAGCTGAAGCAAAACCTACTCAAGCAAAGTTCTCTGTGGGAGTAGCTGAAGCCTACAAGTTAAACAGATGACCTAATAACACAAAGATGCATGTACACCAACACACATATAGTGTTTTCGTTCATATGGCCAGGACAGTGCTCAAGCTTGGAGAATGGTGGTCTTATACCTTTGATATATATATATATATATATATATATATATATATATTATTAAACTAAAACATATTCCTGACCATTCCTCTTCCTTTGAAATGTGCAATGACTAATTAATTGTTGTATTATTGTCTGTTTTTTTTTTCAGATTCCTATTTTGAAGACCAGTTTCAACTCAGATGTTTTCTTCTTATTGTGAAGGGTCCACTTCTAAATTTTGAGATCCCACAATCTCGACTTTCAATATCACGAAGCCATAATGTCGAGATTGTTGAATCTCAAAATTGCAAAAAAAAAAAAAAAAAAAAAAAAAGATAACATTTAAAAGCATGTTTTTGCAGGGGGGTAAGCCCTCCTCCACCCACTACACCCCTGCAACCTAAATATACTAATTCCGAGATCGCTCTACAGTGAAGAGAATGGTAATGTATATCACTATACAGTGCAGAACGGGAACATTACCATTCCTTTCACTGTAGTGTGATCTTGGAGTTAGTATATTTAATTTGCAGGGGATGTGGGGGGGGTGCAACCCTCCACGTGGGGGATGCAACCCCCCCCCTGCAAAAACATGTTTTTAAATGTTGTCATCTTTTTTTTTTTTTAAATTTCGAGATTCCACAATTTCGACATTATGGCTTTAGGATATTGAAAGTCGAGATTGTGGGATCTCAAGATTTCGTAGTGGACCCGAATGAAATTGTTATATGAGATAAGACATCTAAAATATGTGCATTAAGCAAACTGCAGTGTTCCGTCTTATTGTTAATGATAAGAAATCTGAAATGCTTGTTTCATTTAAACTTAAAAATGGTTTCTCCTGTTGTAAGAATGTTTGTCTGAAAGTAGAAGTTTACTGGAAGTAAACCTTTCTCCTATTATTGAGGCTGAACTCAGATAAAAAGAAATATGAGATGCCTTGAATGACATGTTTAGGTTGACTTCAGAGATAAGAAATAGAAGACTGAAAGATAGGATGTTCTTACTGAAATATAAGATTACACAGGACAAACTATGCCATTATCAAATAAATAATTATTTTCATTTTATTACCAAATAAAGATTCTGTGATGTGCAGTGTTAGTTGTTTATAGTACTTTAAATGATGATGACTTAGATGCAGTGTCACAGCTTTCTAGGACACTCAGAGGAAAAAAAATCAGAAAATATTTTTTCTTGTAAAATATGAAGACATTTGTAAATTTTCATTGCCCCCCCCCCCCCATACCTCTCAGCCTCTTAGATCAAATAATCTGGACAAAGCCATAAATAATGGGGGGACAAAGGCCCCAAAATAGGGACAATTTTTAAATATTGCTGTAACAAACTATGAATTTTTTGAAGGGTATGAAGTCTGAAACTTAAATGCCTGTCATTATTTTCTATCTTCAGTCTTTAATAACTGTCAATAATTTGCCAGAAAAACACAATTTTATGAAAAATGGACAAAAATATGAGGCAAAAATCTGGACATTCTGCAAAAATCTGTACAGTTGAGAGGTATGCCCCTCCCCCCACAGATGCCAAAACTAGGACTGCGCAGCAGAACGAGAACAACTTGTTGCACTGATATTGTTTTTCTTCCTCTTTGCAAAAAATGCAATGGAAAACAGTTTTTTTCACAACAGCCTGTTCCCCTTGTTTTGTATAGCAGCTGCTGACATCAGTAGGACTGATTACCTATGCAAGAATATCAGCAGTACCTAAGAGGTAAAATTACAGATGTCCCTGTGTCTGTGATATGTCATGCAGGAGAAGACAAATTACTTAACCAAAGTACGTGTGAAGTTACAAAATGTCAGTGGGACTTCCCTTCCCTTCCCTTGATTCCAATCAAGTGGGTTTAGAGCTACCTGTTCCCAGGACTTAAATATGGCATGCAACTTAAATAGGTCATGCTGGAGGGACAGATTTATCTCCCAGCGATTGCCATGTCTTTAGAACAGGCTACCAATTAATGTGAAACAGAGCACCTCTATGACACTGTTCAAGAGGAACCTGGATGAGAGGATGAGGCACCATAAATTCTTACCAGGCATAGTGCCCACAACCCTCCTGATCATGGGCAGTCATCACTAAATGCAGTTTTAGGTATTGACTAGTACTTCTACAGTATTATATTGGGTTGAAACAGATAGGCTTAAAATAACCTCTAGGTCAATAGCCTAGCAATCTCCTATGATCCTATGATAATGCAAGGAAATGAAAGCTTAATAAAGTACATCTAGGTTTCTGATTCCCAAACAATACTTAACTATATTGTAGGGAGAAAAGATACCTGAGGGTTGAATTAAACTCTAGCAGAGAGTGGACTTTTCATTTAAGTGTAACATCTTTTCAAAACCTAAGCATTGGTCATATTTTCTCTTTCCCATGTATATAATTTAACCTACAAATGTCCACTTGTACTGAATAAATTAGAATTTTACATGTATACCACAATGGGATGCCTCTGAAGATAAATTGTACACCTGTCATTATCCTCAGCACTTCAATCTCTCCCTGACAAGATGTCTGAAATACTGAGAAGGCACAATTTAAGAATGATATTAAAACTGTGTAATAGCCATTCCAGTGGCAAAAAGGGATAAAATTCTGACTATAGCCCAGCCCACCCAGGTTCTATTAGCAGCTCAGGCAACTGACAGAGCAGCATGTAAGGGTCGGGTGTGGCAGTCCAAGGTTGGAATGCACCCATTGATATGCTCCCTAACAGGAGGCATGGTCCAAAGAGGGGAGTTGCCCTTGGACATAATCAGCAAGAGTGGGTAGGTTATAAAAAATTCTCCCCCATATGGAAGCACAGATAAACTGAGCCTCCAGAACACCCCCAGGATCCATGATTGACCCTAGCAATAATGGAGTAAGTCTGAGGAGTTGGAGAGTAGCTGATAGACCTAGCATGGACATTGGGTACTCAGTGCTAGGCTAGTAAACATGAGCTCCAAGGAGACCAAAAAAAAAAAATATATATATATATATATATATATATATATATATATATATATATATATATATTAAAATTGTGTAGGTGCCCGTGTCTGTCATGAAAGATTCTTCTTGTGTGAAGCTGTAAAAAAGAGATGCTTCCATGAGCATCAGCTAAAAATCAAAGGTGTAGAACACAAGTTAAACAAAAGTAAAGTACCTCAGGAAAGTGTCTGGACAAGGAAGCTTTAAATTAAGTCTGTATATCAAATGGAATCATATGACTTTACATGGGTCCCTGCATTATTACACAAGAAAGTTCCTTGTGCTTGGCTTAAATTTAAATGAGTCTAAGGATCAGAAGCTGAAGTGAACCAAAATGTTAAAAAACTTTGTCCTCTTAAAGAGAGATGTTCTATCTCAAAGAGAGGTGATGGAGAGAAAAAAACTGTTTAAAATTTTTGGATCAAGATTTTTGACACATAGCTTGCTGTGGAAAGCTTTCTGCAAAATAATAAGCTATGAAGAGCATTCATTCTATTAGTTGAACTGATTGTCATTCAAAAGATATATACTGATATCATATTGGTCATAAAATGTACCAAAATAGTTATCCTGTTAGTCTGAAAATTCTTCTTATTCTGTGTAACCAAGAGTGAAAAAGAGAAACAGGAAATAGCATAACTTGTGAGAGGAATGCCTAAAGTAACCAAGGCTGCAGGTTCCTAGGAAAACCAGGACGATGAGTATTGTCTTAATAGGGATAGGAAGAATGGACTACTAGAAAGCTAAAGTACTTAAACTGAAGACAATGAATACTGCATTTGAAGCTTCTGCTCTCTCTAAAAGAAAGCTTTATTATTTTAACTGTATGAATGTGCAATAAGTTGTTGCAAAGCAGAAACAATAAGAAGATGCAACCAACATAATTCATCAAACATTTTTATCCTTCAGAAAAACATTCTGGGCAAAGAACAGAAGTGAGTACAGATCTCGGAATTCATGCTCTTATTTTAGCGATACCTAAGATATTAAACTTATAATTATTCAAATAAAGTAAATATAAACAAAATGCAATGGCAGTCAAATTTATTTTTTAAAAAAATATGTCTATACAGACCCATTAGCCCAGTAGTGAAGCGGTTGGGAGCCCTGACAGTGACCCAAGTGATCTGGGTTTGAATTAATGAGCCTGACATTTGAGGAGATGAATGGAGTAGATGGGAAAAGCACTGGTATTTTACCACACTATGTATCCCAGGGAAAGGGAGGAGTCATAAGCAGGGATGCCAGTCCTAGTGGTGATAACAAGGTATGCATCCTATGCTTACAGATATTGGAGGCACTCACTGACAGATGCTCTTGGCTACAACAGCCTTATGTCATTGCATGCTGGGGCAAGGAAATGGGTAGAAAATATACATAAAAATCATTATGGCCACAAATCTGATGCTGCACGGGGATACCTCTGTCTCTTTTCAGGCAATGAGAGGGTTTCAGTTTAGGTCCAGATGATCACAGGTGGTGTTTCGAGACTGAGAAAAGAAGCAAGTGACAGTCAACATTCTGCTTCATAGGGGCCACAAGTATTTAAAAAAGTCTGTACAGACCCTTCTGGGTTACTACCATGACTACCTTCACATAAGTTAGATACTCTTTACAGCTAAAAGTGCTTCCGCCAGTCTTAATCAATTCATTTGAAAACAATTATATGATGGAGATCAAGGACAAAACTAAGAGCACCATTTGGTATAATAAAATGTTAGCATTCTCTGTCAGAAGATCAGTCTACTGCCTCTGACTATTCCACAGCAAAAATAAATAAGAAAATCCAAAATATATTCTTAAGATGTAATTAAACAACTATAAAATGCTGAGTCCAAACACTACACCTTTTGCATTATTTAAATTTATTTAGCTCTTTTGGCCTTCATTGAGTTCTTCGTCAGAATGAAAAAAAAATACAACTAACTGCCATCTCTTATATATAAAAACAGTTACATGGCACTATCATCCCTTTCCCTTATTTACATCTCTGTCAGGCTTTGTTTCTTTTTAAAACACTTATAATTGATGACACCACATAAACCAGGAGAAACACGTGCATTCAATAAAATCTTTTCACTTCTCGAAACTCTAGCTCAGCATCCTTGTTTCCATTAAAATACTCTGGTATTAAAACCAATACATGGAATATAATGCTTATCCAAAGCATTAACAACATTTTTACTCTTGTTACTCTTGATAGTGTAATGATGATGTTCATAAATGGAATTTAATGGTCAGGACTAGCGTTTGTGGATTTATTAATGAGGTACAATAACCATGAATGAGATAAGTAAATTAAATAAATGGATAGTCATATGGACAAATTAACCAATTTTAACAATGAAATTTGAAACAGAAAAAAGGATCAATGTATACAAGAAGAAACATAGTGATTTTGAGAACAGGATAAAGAATAAAAAAGAGAAGAAAAGTTGAAAGAGAAAGACAAGATTATAACAACAAACACAGTTTCACCTTAAGAGAAGGGATTAGGACTGTTATAATTTTGTTGGCACAGAGAAAGGAAGATCAGCATAAGAAAGAAGAAGAAAGTAGTCCAAACAGTCAGCAGCATTGTTTTTTCAGAAAGGACAACACACAGTAATACTGCCAAGGTGATTGATAGCAAAGAGAGAAAGGAATTTGACAAAAAAGAAAGCAGCATCAAACAACCAATGAAATGGAATACAGATCAGCTGATAGAAATATACCAAACATTGCCACCGACACACACACAAGTACTTGGGACCAAATAAATGAAACATGTCCCAAATGAAAGAGGAAGAGGTATGGTCATTACCATTTCTAGAAACCATATCAAAAAGGCAGTAGCTAATTCCTTTGAGTTTTTAAATATGTAATTTGTCCAATATGGTTTTAAGCAACTGTGAGATCAATGTTTTAAGTTTTTCCTTTGCTCCTTCTGCAAGAGATGATTTGGTACAGACAGTTAATGGCTTAAAGCGATATTCACAAAAAATATATATTTTAAGGTGTTGTTTAAAGGTAGTAATGATACACCAAACACAGAGTTTATTGTACAGTGTTTTTAATTCACCATTACAAACCGTAATTCGCTGTGTCAAAGACACTTGAGAAACAGAAATTAGACTTTATCTGATAAATCATGCATGTGACATTATGATAGCAGATGCGAAAAAATGTTTAAAAAGAATTTCATCAGAAATAAAATGTATTATAAAGGTTGACAAAAGAGGAGCCACTGTGATTATGAATAGTACTGATTACAACCATAGTGTGCAAAGTGTTGAAAGATTAATCTTTTTATGCAAATGTTTATTTTAATGGCATGAATAAGGCTTACAGACATGTGGATTCTTGATCGTTTGATATTTATATTTGTGGAGTTACCGCTGATTCACTGTACAAGTTTTTTTTTTTTTTTTGTATAGATCAATTGTGTGGATAAACTGTTTAGTATTCCAAAGTTTCATAAACATTTTGGTTTTTCCACCTTTTAGACCCATGTTGCCCTCCCCAACAACAAAATTGGTAACTACATCCAAATCTGTAGATAGAGCACTTTTTAAAGTGGTAAGGAATGCCTTATTTTATTAGGGATACTTTTCATTAAAAAAAAAAAAAAGATTAGTAATGAATTTATACATGAAGATGAGTTAGTGACAGCTGATGTTCACTACGTGTATACAGTTATTCCACACAATGTAGGTGTATTAATGGGTGTCAAACATGTTCTATAACAATGCATAGTACATAGTGGGAGACGTCACAATTTTAACTGAAAGAATGGAGCAAGTGCTAAAAGATATTTTCTTCTTTCATGGGTACTTTACATTGTCAGCAAACAAGACTGGTGATGGGTACTAGAATGGAACAGAATTAAGACAATTTGTTCTTGGCATACTGGGAAGTATTTACCCTCAAGAAAATCATTGGCTTTGATCAGGTTAGGGCATACCACTGCTTTGTTGCCGGTATTTTTTTCATTTTGCAGGGTGATAAAGAGGAGGTCATTGAGTTTGCTGACAGAATCAACATCAGTGCATCTTTTTAAGGTTCACCTATCATAAAAATAACAGTAGGATTTGTTTTTTGGCTATTGAACTGTACAAGATGGACAAGCTGATTACTAACATTAGTTACAAGAATACAGGTTGCAATGCCACATTGTATTGCAGTAGTTTCCATCCAACTTACTTAAAAAAATAATTTGGTTAAGGGACAGTGTTTTAAAACTAAACATTTTACTACTAACGTAGAAATGTGGTTTGTTTACTCTAGATGTTACATGATAGCTTGTTTTAAGGGCTCCTGTCAGAAGAACGAAGACGTATTATGTTAAATGCTTCTCCGTCGATCTCTAAATGATGAAAATGCAAAATGATGAAGCGGCTTTTAAGCGACTTCTTTCCCTGGGAAAGAAGTCGCTTGGCCACTTCCATCACTTTGCCGTTTTGGCACTCTAGTGCGATCTCGGAGTTAGTATATTTAAGTAGGGGGTGGGGGAGGCAACCCCCCACTTAAAAATAGTGTTTAGTGTGTTTTTTTTTTGGGGGGGGGGGCAGTGAATTTTTTCCCTGGGGAAAAAATTTGCTGCTCTGGCTGTTCACTCTTTTTTCTTTTCGTTCTTTTGTGGTCGATATAACAGTGTTAGCTTTTTTGAGCGTTCCTTGTTATAACATAGACCCGTTTATTTCTATGCCCTTGGTATTCTTAGTTGACAGTGTCAAGATTAAAGTTATAATGATGCACTAAAGAAAACTTGAACAAACTAGGAAACCACAAAAATGACGAACGGAACTGTAAGCAAACCACTCCGAAGCAGGTACAAACTCCCAATAGGTTTAAAATAAAGTCTGGTTTAATGAACTAAGCGCTTTCGGAAGGACCTGTGCCCTTCCTTCTTCAGAAATAACAGACAACCAAGTAAATTCAAACAGAGTTTCAGGCAGCAACTCATATTTAAAATCTTCAATCATTAATTAACTAATTACACTATTAAGCAATAAGACATAAAAAATAGGGCATTAAAAGCCATAGTGTGGAAAATGGCAAACCATACCAAATCTATTTTATCTCACAGCATATTTTAAATAAAATAAGAAATATATGTTTTTTGTTTCTTATTATTTACTGTAAGGTAATCTATTCAAGAAAATCATACAATAATTATAGTAAATTAAGTTAATTAAACTAAACTAAGTTAGTGAGTCAATGTTAACACTTTGTTCATTTTATAACTTACATTGACATAATTATAACATCATTAGTAAGTGATGCTTCTAAGTACTATTGTAAATACTTTCTAAGTACTTTTTTTTAAAAAGTACTTTTTTTTAAAAAAACTATCTAAATGCTTTGCAAATGCTCATCAAATATTAATTAAAATGCTTTTTAAATACATAAATTTATTAACTAAAATTAATTAAACTAAATTCATAAAAAATTCACTTTGCAAAGAGGGCTATATAAGCGCGTTAAATCAGTTTGATAACAATACAGAAAGAAATTTGATAACAATACAAAAAGAAACACACAGCGCTTATAACACTCTAACATGATAACCAAACTAGATTAACCTAAGTTATAATGATCAATAACTGGCATATTTTTCAGGAAGTCCTTCAAAACAGTGGGTGAAGAACCAACATTTATAAATAAAAATGAAAAAAATATAAAAATTAAGTTAGAATACCAACTATGAGAAGTTAGAGATAGTAAAAATGGAACTTACACATGTTTTTGGGTGCTCCATCTGATAGTTGTAACTTCTTCTGTACATCTACCAATAGGACATATATGCAACACCAGGATATTTTACACCTACTTCTTCTGTTGTTTATCTCAGTGTGTGACATGCAAACCATTTTAAATAGGAATAACAAGGAGACTATTAAAAAAGTATATTTATGAACATCATTATGCTGTCAAGAATAAAACATTGTATTAATGCTTTGGGTAAGCTGCCAGTTTTAAAAATGTTTTTATGCAACTGACCATGCACTAGAGTATTTTAATGGGAAAAAAAATTAAGTTAGAGTTTTGAGACCTGAAATGGGAGATTTTATTGAGTGCTCATGCTTTTTCCTGGTTTAAATGGTGTCATCACTTTTAAGTGTGCTTTAAAATTAAACAAAAATCAAGGTATATAAATAAGAGAAGGTTCATAGGTATTTACTAGGCTAACAGCCACAAAGGCCTTTTTAAGCCTAGCCATGCATCCAGAATCTCTGACAAGGTCTGGTACCCTTGATAAGTGCAAGCATGTGCTAAGGAGATGCAACATTACAAGCAAGGGCCTATGAGATAAACCATTTACAGGCTGCCTGTGTCTGTTAGAGACATAGATGCCAAACCAGGGATGCATTTCATGTTCCCCACCCAATTGGATGAGAGGCCTGTTACAGAGGAGGGGTAGTATCTGGGATACATGCCTATCTCTCCAGCAGGTCCTATTTATATCATAGGCAAGGTTTAAGTGTTTGGAATGGGTAATTCTGGTGCTGTTTGTTTTGTGGATATGCAGGAAGTCCATCAGATTGGGGTCTGACAATTCTTCATATGGCAGGCATAGATCTCCCCTCAACAACCAATACATGGCGGGGTCTTTGATGTGATCTGTATAAGACATGTTCCTTAGTGAGGAACCTCTGTGGATGTTCCAATTGTTGAATGTGCCTATTTAGGTACATACAAAAAGGTCATTGTACTCAATGATAGATCATATGAATATTGAATACAGTGAAACACTGACCTCCTTGGACCTAGATGCCATACCTTTGTTTATATGTTGCACAACATAAAATTATTTCCTCACTACTGTAGACACATGATGGTCAAAGGCTAGATTATTGTCTATGTATGCTCCCCAAAGTCCCTGACTATTGGTTTGATTCTTAGGGATGTATTGCAAATATAATAGTTACCAGGGGTGGATGACTTCCAAAAGGATACTATTAGGTATTTCTTGGCATTGAGCTTTAGTCTGTGGCTCTGACACAAGTTATTTGTCTGTGTCAGTCATTCCTGGAGAACATTAGTGTCAGTGAGGGATTCTATTACTGTTCCTGATTTGCAATCATCTGCAAATTTAATCAGCCAGAGGCCCTTGACATTGGCCTTGACTTTAAAGAAGTAAATGCAAAACAGGAATTGTCCCAGGACTGATCCCACAGGGACTCCACTTGTAAATGGCCTCTTTGTACAGGTGGATTCCCCAATTCTAACTTCCTGGGTTCTGTCTGTGAGCCAGCTGGCTATCTACAGGTTGACATAAGGGTTTATACCTAACCTCTTGAGTTTGTCTACAATGCCTGAGTGGGGTATTATGTCAAATGCCTTGGCCACATCAAGGTAAGCAGTGTGAACATTTTGCCCTCATTCATTGCTTTGGTGACCTTCTCAAAGAAGTCCATCACATTGAGTAAACATTACATGCCCTTGAAGAAAACAAATTGAGCTAGATCTAGTGTTTGTAGGTTTCCTGCATCAATATTAATCATGTCCAAGATATTTTTTTCCATGACTTTGCATATGAAACTAGCGAGACGTATGGGTATGTAGTTGACCCCTCCTTTGTGCAGAGGTATGACTGTTGTTGTTCTCCATTCATGAGACACAAAGCTTATTTAGAGGTAACAGTTAAACAGCAATTCCAGAGGGCCTGCTAGGTCAAATTTCATTCAATTCAGAAGGTATCCTAGGATACTGTCAGAGGCCATCGATGCAATATTCTTAGTCTTGGAGACAACACTGAGAACCTCTTCCCCAGTGATAGTTGAAGGGAGTTATATTTGATGGTATTTCCTGAGAAAGGTTGAGGGGGAGAGAGGGGTAAAGTTACAGCTGAATTTGTCTGCCATTAAGTTTTTCCCTTTCTTCTGGTTCAGTATAGATGGCTCCATTAACAATGAGCTCTGTACATGATTGTGTATTGCCTTTGAGGTTGTGAAGATAGCTAAAAATACCTTGTGGCTGTCCTTGATCTGGGAGGCAAATTTACCTTGAATTTGGCTTTGGTAGACTTTATTTGTCCTCTGAGTTGTTTGTTTAGTTCAGTGAGAATGCTTTTATCCTGCTGGGCATTACACTTCCTGATTTTTGCCATGATTTTCTTCCTTTTGTTATAGAGCCTACTGATGATGTTCCCACTAGGGTGGCTTGTTTTTTGTGTTAGTTTTGTACTTCTTCCTGGTGGGTACATCTGTCTCCATGCAGCTATTAACATGCTTGTATGGTGTTTCTGTGAAAAGCTCTGTGTAGGCAGCATTTTTCTCAGGGTTTATTGGGGCTTGAAATTTTGCCATGTTATCACTTAATAGTAGGAAGTTAGCCTTCAAGTAGTCCTTGAGCATTCCAGAGTTAGCTGGGGTGCCAGGTTTTACTTTTACTTCAAAGGATATTGTTTTGTGGTCTAACCCTACCAGAGAAGACATTACACTAGGGGGTGTGCAGCACTCTACCCATATTAGTGAGGACCAGATCCAGTATGTTTGCACACCTGGTCTGCATATTGATAATCAGGTCCAGGTTGTTTGTTTACAAAATCCAGAAATCTCTGTGTCTGCACATTTGGTGTCATATATGATTCCCAGTTAATAGTAGGGTAATTAAAGTCACCCATGAATATGAAATTGGGTTACATGGTGAGTGTTATCAAGAAGCTTAAATTCATCTTAACGGATTCCTGGATCATAGAGGGGAACATATAACTTACAAGGAACTGGCATGGGATTTTTTCTACAGTGATTTGAACATGTAGAAGCTCAAGTGCATTGTTCTGTTTGACCAACCTTGAGGTATTTTTATTTTTGATATAAATCGAGACACCTCCACCTTTAGTCCCCTCTGTGTACTACCAGGTCTAAATGTGTGGAAGGCATCATATCCTTGCACTGCTGGTGTGCTTTCTGTGGCTTTAAATCATGTCTAAGTGACTGCACAGAAGTCAGCATTTTCTAGGGTGAGGGCAGCTTGTAGGGACTAGAGTTTCTTGTTTAGACTCAAAGCACTGAGTAGTGCCACCTTTAGATTTTCTTGGTTTTGATTTGCTGTGTTAGAATTACTTATATTTAGGCATTGCCTAAAAAATGCACCTATGGGGAAGGACAATGTTTTAGCTAATATTCGAAAGCCTAGAGAAGAGAAGTGCTGATCATTCCTAACAATGCAGCATGGTCTGTTGAATCTCCTTCCATGCCGACAAATATTGCACCCCTCTTAGAATTACACCAAAAATGAAGCCAATTATTAAAGTCAGTCAACTTTCTTTCATATTGTGGAATACTTTTTGGAGAAGGCAAAATGCTACTCACTGCTAGGCTCAACCAGCTTGGGGCGCAAGAGCTCCATGATGTCTCTCCTCATATAGTCTAGGGAGGTATGTATCAGGTCATTTACACCAACATGGACTATGACTAAGTCATACTGGCATTTGTGTCCAATGACCTGAGTGCATGCCTAGTGTGGTGGGTCCTGGCCCCTTAATAAGCAACTGATGGTGACTTTCTCTTACTCAGCCTAGTGAGGGAGACATCACTCGGTCTCACAATGGAGTCTCCAATGACTAGAATGTTGGATTGTATGGTGACTTGCATTATGGGCTTAGAAGTAGAGGCTCCGCGAAATGTGGCTGTACGTGCTTGATGTGGCTGTTGTTTTGAAAGAGTGAATTTGGGGCTGCTGAGGGTATTTGTTATGTGTACTATATCTAGGAGGTCTTTGTGGTTTAGGAAGGTTACATTTAAGTGCCCCATCATACAAAGGTCTATGTGTCTGCTTTGAACTGTGTGTGATGGGTGCAGCATGTATATTACTAACAACCTGATTGACATTAGGAGTGCTTTTATGTGAGAGCTTTGCCTCTAGTAACATTGTGTAAATTCATCTCTCACATTCCTTGCTAGTTTATTTAAGAATTAGCTGGATGTCAGTAAGCATGAGGCAGTTTCTACATTGCCTCGGTATGTCCATAACCACCAAGCTGGTAACAGGGATAGTGGGAAAGTTCATATCTATGGCAGCAGGTCCTTTTTTATTGATTAGATGGCTGCAATGAGAATATAAAGTAATGTTAGGACTGTCTGGTTTGCAACTCTGGGGACAGTGCCTGTCATTGCAAATTAGTTGCCCTGTGTGCAGAAAAGTATTGGTAAAATTTCAAGGGTGCTTTTACAGGAAAAATGTCAACTCAAGGTGTCTGTTTCTATACAGGGCACTGCTAACCCTTTGAGGGGAAAGTAATTAGGAGACCCTGATGATTTATGGATGAAGTATTTAGGGAGATATTCTGAAGTTAGATTAAAAAGCAGCTAATCAAAAAGTACTTACTAAAAAGAATTAGGTTTGTCAAGAATGATGAAAAGAGAGTATTTGCTTGATTTACTACTGCCTGGTTACTACTAGTGCTGGTCTTACCACAGTTTCATGCTGTGGGAATACAATGCTCCTCTGCTTCTTCTCTCATCAGAAGCAAAACAGCAGCACCAATCTCAAGATGAGAAGCAGGCTGTAGGCTTTCTGGCGACTGACAGTCTTGTACTAGATGATATAGGGGTCTGTAGGCTTGTTGTAGCCTTTTCCTGGTAGATGCCATGAATAGCAACCAGACCAATCAGGAAAGTCCCACATGGCCACTCTCTGCCCAATCAGTAACAGTCAGGAGTCAATGTTTTCTGCTCCTTCCCTCACCATGAGCAAAATATAAGCATACATTTCAAGCTGATGTCCATGAAGCAGTTTACCAGGCTTTTTATTGATCAGCAGTCTCCAAGAAATAATATCCCTATTCTCCTTCTCTCACCAGCATCGAAACAGAAGCACTGATCCCAAGATGAAAACAGAGAGGCAGAATGTGGGCTCTCCAATAAGTGGTGGTCTTGGAGTAGATGTTGCAGATTTTAAAGGTAAGATGAAATGGGTTACTATCCTAAGAGTTGCAGTGTGCACTAAACAGATGTGAAAGAGAGGGTAACTTAAGCTTTAGCAATCTAATAGGACAGACACTAATTTTAAAATTGAAGACAGAGTGGGAGGGGGTGGGTAGTTAGTATTCTGGTTCTTTGGAATACAGTGAGATGGCCAATAAATTTAAATAGCTGAAGAGGAATGATTTCACAAAATGATAATTGTGTGCTTACTGACAACAGCCAATGAAAGAGAAAAGGGAAGGAAACACGTGGTCAAATTAAAATAAGGAGTGGACAAATAGAGGGACAGTTGAGTTTAAAAACAGAGCAGTACCAGGGTGGGTGGGGGGAAATTTAATTTCTGTGTGACTCACGAGAGACACAGCTGTGGTCTGTTTCCTAGTTTACATATGTAACTGAAACATACCTATCAACCTCTTAGAGCAAAAAATCTGGACAAAGCCATAAATAATGGGGGGATAAAGGCCCCAAAATAGGGACACTTTTTAAATATTGCTCTTACAAACTTAGAAAATTGATAGAATTACAGGTTTTGGATTAACATTAATTTTCTGAAGGGTATGAAGTCTAAAACTCAAATGACTGTTATTATTTTCTGACTTTAGCCCTCACTGATTTGTCAATGATTTGCCAAAAAAACACAATTTTATGAGAAATGGACCAAAAATATGAGGCAAACATCTGGGCATTCTGCGAAAATCTGTAGAGTTGAGAGGTCTGAACTGAAAGCAGAATACAGATAAAACACAATGCAAAGAAAATATGCCACAATATACAAAATAGAAGAAGGCAGTGAAGCAATACAAATTACAAAAAAGCAAAAATAAACAGACTTTTCCTTCACATCAATCAATAGCAGAGTACGAGTGAGCTTTTCCAGTAAAGGGAAGGAGTTCAAGGAAAAATCAGGTGATATAAGATATAGTTAATAGTTGTATTTTTAATTCTGATGAAGACCTTAGTGAAAGTTGAAAGATTAAATACATTTAAATAATATAAAAGGTGTTGTGTTTGGACTCAGCATACAATGTGTTATTTGATATTTATACTCCACAGCAAAATAAGCACACCAATGGGGACACATCTGGTACTGGTGTGGTAAAAGGTATTCTGAAGATTCAAAAGGAAGGCATAATATACTTAATCATATGTGAATTGTATTTTAAGAAAGCACTTGAAAATGTGGACTTTGTGCTCAGAAGAGCTTTTGACAGGGTATTCAAATGAGAAGTAGCTGCAGGGGCTAAAGGGGGCAGGGATATGAGCTGGGACTATGCAACAGATTCTGTTCACTGATGTCTGTCAAACTTTTAAAGTTAAAGTCAGCAGGATCTTCAAAATAGGAATCCCTAAAGGCAATTAGCTATCTTCAGCTGAAACATGTAAAATGTGTAAGATGCTAGGAAAATATGGATATCAAACTAATCTATGATGTGAATGGTATGAAATCCGCTCATTGCTTCAGCATGGTAAATGGGAATCCCTGAAGAAATAAAGAGTTATTGACTGCCATGAGTGGTACCAAATTGCAAATGGTAGCCGCCGCTGATCAAAGATATGGTAATATTTTGAAGGGGTTCAGTAAACAGCAAAAGCTATGGCAAATGTCTTTGGATTAGGTCCCACCATTTTAGTAAGGTTATAATTTTAACAAACTTATTATTTAATCGGTCTGTTTTAGAGGAATATGAGGGGATCAGAAATTGTTTCACCTAGCGTACATTATTAAAAATTAAATAAGATAATCGAGGGAAAACAAAAGACAATATAAACCCTGTGCTCTCAGCTACTAGCCGCTAGCTATCTTAAATGAATGATATTTTCATTATACAAAGAGTTCTAGAAGGAAAATTAAAATAAATTTTTCAGAAAATATGATGGTCTGTTTTGTATGAGAGAAAACAGAGGACATCTCCCTCTCGCAATTTTTGCTAGGACCAGTAACCTCAGTGATGACATGTGCAAGAAATTTCCGTCAAACAAACCGGCTATAGCATGTGCTGAAATCAGTGTAATTACTACATTCTTCAGGATGCTCCTGCCCAGTCCAAAGGGACTCATGATTTGGGCACTATGAGGTGATGATTTAGGAGCATGATTAAAAGGCATATACTAAATCATCTAGCTGTGATTCTTTTAAGAAATAGGAATACCTGTAAAACTAGGAAGCTGCATAGAGAACTAAACATCTACCCTAGCGAAGAAAGCTAGTGACAGGAATGGGGGGGGGGTCCTACTGCCATAGAGTATCGTTAGACTGGCTGAAGGATACAGCCAACTCTTTATTGAAATATTATAGTAACTGTGTCCTTATTGTTTGAATGTTTTTATCTTTATTTGTATCTGTACAATTCTTAATTCATAAAAATGCAAATAGTTTCAATAATGAAAATAATATCACAGATAAAAACAAAGAAAGGGAAATGACTTAAAGAGATGTAGGCAGTTAGAGCTCCTGATTTCTTTTCTTGCTGGGTCACAACAGAGTCACAATAGTTGACTTGTGGGGCACATAGGACATGTAGGAAGAAACACAAAAGCACCTCACTTATAAAGTCTAGAATACATAGTAACAACTCACCCATACTTCACTGTTAAAAATGAAAGACTATTTCTCTTTAAAAAAAATTAGTTAATGCCAAAATGTAATAAATATAGGTAATGTTCACAACACCGAAAAACTTCTATTTTTTTATACTCAATGATTATTATTTGAATGAAGTGTTGGTATTTTACAGATTAACAAGTCAAGGGTGTACCCACTAATACAACACAGGTGGGAAAATGTCTTACACAAAAACACATTTGCGTCGCAATAAAAAGAGAAAAATATAATTTACTCAAAGTCAAGAACAGAAGAAGTCAGATTTATTTTGTAGTGTGCTGCATTGTAAGGAAAATATTTTAAATAAATACAAATGTTTTGCCAATATTTAAGATAAACAGTATATCTTCCCTCTGCAGACACTGGTAAGTAGCAAAGTAGGTTAAATCTCTGTTAAGAGTTCTTTGAAGTAGAAGCAAGAGTGGTCAGTTAAGAGCTCCTGGATTTCAATAACAGTTCTGACACCTCAAAGAGAATGTGGGAGAGGTCTATCAGCACTTGGATTAAAGGTGGAAGTCTTAAAACATGTAGTTTATTTAGTTTATTTTGTTGAACATTTACAACTACTGTTGAAGAAGTAAGAAGTGCTCTGTGGATACATATCAGAGTAATTTGGGGAAAAAAAGTGAAAAATAAAATAGGTTCTAGAAGCTGTGCAAGATACCTCTGACTCACACAACTGCCATTCTATATACATGGCAGTTACAAAAATGATTCCTTGTATCTAACAAGACTTGTATAAAGAGGGCTTGTTGGAATTTCCCCCAGAATCCATTTCAAGATCACTTTACAGTGAAGGTCCACTGAGATATAACAACTATACCACTTAATGATTCTGATGCATTAAAACAGTCAGAGTGTGAAGATTCAATGAAATAACTGAGATAGTGGCAACCATAATTTAGTTTTTATATACTTTTGTTGACATGGTTAGTCTCACTAGGCCAAAGGCCTCCATGCATGGGAGCCAGAAGTGGTACCCATACTGACTAGGGAAATTTGGCCAGGACACCAGGGAACCTCCCCTAATTACCATTGTTGCAAGTGGGACCCATTTTGGAGGAGCACTTCCTGTTTCTATTCCAGGCATGGGGGAGTCCGGAGAAACAGGGAGGCTGAAGGACAGAGAAGCAATACTGAGACCAGAGAATGTGTGCAGGATTCTAAGGAAATGTTTCAAAGAAACCTGTTTGATGGAAATGAGTCAGCAAATGATGGATGTATAATTACAGCACTCCAGTCTGGAGGGTTGCAGGATGATTTACTTAAAGAAATTGTGTCACAGAGTGAACGAGAAAATGAAGGAGATGTTTCCTGGGGGGACATGATAGAGGAAAATACAGAAGGAGGATGCAGAGACAGTCCTGAAGAATAATGGTGAGACAGAAAAAAAAAAACATATGCAGAAAAAGTAAAAGAAGACAAAAGTACAGTAGCAGAAAAGAAGTCAGAAGAAATGAAAAAAAAAAAACAGAAGTTCATGGTAAGGATTTAAAATAAAGAAGACAAAGAAATGGACAGGGATGAAGTATGGGACAATTTAATAGCCCCTTTGGGTGTAAAAGCACATGAGGTAAGAGCATTTGTTTTTTTTAAGAAGGAGACATTTTGTGACATTATATTTGAGACTGTCTTTTTTTCAATGGAAAATTTTCTTGGAGAATATGATAAAAAGAAAGACAGTAACCTATGGAATCTTTATGTAATAAAAGCATTTAACAGGGAAACAAAAAATAAAATGCATGTACAATTTCAAACAGGGGTAGAAAAGAGACTTTGAAAGGATATTTGAAAGCTTTATATAAAGAAGTGCTGAACATTGCAAAAGTTTATGACAAAAGGGGGTTATGGACTAGTGGCAGGGACTGTAATATTGTGTTAAAAATAGAAAGAGGGAAAAAAAAAATATATATATATATATATATATATATATATATATATATATATATATATATATATATATACACAAACACACACACACACACATATATACTAAGCATGGAATAAGGGTGTTTTAAAATACTGGGGCCAACCCAAAAAAGTTTTTGTAGAAAAGAAGGACATTTGATAATTAACTGTGGGGAAATGGGACATGATGCAAAAAATGTGAATTGAAATGTTATAAATGTAAAAAAAGTGGACATTTGTGGATGGGTTGCAAAATTAAAATAAGAGTAAGGAAAAAGAAAAAAGAGAGAGAAATGAACAAAGAGAAAACATTTAGAAGTACTAGAAACAGAAGAAAAAAGATAAAAAAAATAAAGAGGACATAGAAGAAGGTTGTGAAAAAAGTGATGAAGAATATGTAAACTGGAAAGTAGTAAAAGGAAAAAAAAAGAATTGTATTGGTAAAAGGGTAAAAGAAAAAGAAAATTGAAGTGGATAAGTACAAAAGAAAAAAGAAAGGAAATGGATGAAAAAATATATATGCAGCTAATGACTGGCACTTGGTATAATGGTTAAGGTGTTTGACTCACAGACAGCATATACATACAAATATTTCAAGCACAGGCATTAATCCCCTTCTAGCCTGCCAATATACCAAAATACCTGTAATAATACGTATCCAGGCTGATCTCTCAAAGAACCAATTAGTACAATTCTCATTCCTACAGAAACTTCTACATAGGTTGTCTGATGATTGCCTAATACTTTTTGATAACTCCAAACATTCTCAGAGATAGTTGTCTCTAAAGGGTCTAAATTATAATATCGACATCTTAAAATGTTGAATCCCACTTGTTCGACATGCAAATGTCGAACTCCAAGGTTCCCAAATGGCCAAATCACTGATTTCTTTCCAATAGAAAGAAATAGGTTGGCTGTTCTGTTACACCTGCCCTTTCCCTGACTGTAGTGTGGTCTCAGAGTTAGAATATTTAGTTGGGGGGGCACAGCCCCCCTACTTAAATATGTTTATTGTTGTGTGGCATTGGTGTTTGGCCAAATGATTTCTTTCCGTTGGAAAGAAATCGGTGATTTGACCATTTGGGAACTTTGGAGTTCGACATTTTCGTGTCAAACAATTGAGATTTGATATTTTCAGATGTCGATATTATAATATAGACCCGGCTCTAAATGCCATATATAAATAAGATCTCCTGTTAGATATCTATAAGAGACACTGTACAATTTCAGATATTTTAGTCTTTCGTAATAACTTAAATTTTCACATCCATGGATGCCCTTGGTATATATTCTCTGTACTCTTTCCAGTTTACTCATGCTTGATTTCTTATACGGTTTCCACATTTTTATTCCATACTCAGGTTTGGTTCTAACTGCGGTGGTGGTGCTGCAGTAGCGTTGTCGCCTCACAGTAAGACGTTGTCCTGTTCAATTCTCAGCTAAAGCGTCTTCTGTGTGGAGACATGCGTGAATGGGCGTACCTTCGTTGAAGGTTGTGCATCAGGGCTGGCAACTCAGCATGTAAAAATCTACTGCCAATCATTAGCGGACCGGAGTTCCGCTGTGGCGACCCCTAACTGGGAAAAGCAGAAAGACACAACACAACAACTCAGGTTTGGTTCTAATGTAATTAACAAACAATGACTTCATTATTTCTGATTTCCTAGACTTTATAAATCTTTTTATACAACCTATAGTTCTGTAACTATCATTAACCAATTGGTTGATAAAATTAGACAAACTCAAAGCTGGATCTACCCATACACCCAGGTCCTTAAATGAATCTGCAGTTTTAATCACTGTGTGCTGTATTAAATATTTGCCTTTCAATTTATGTTTCCCAAATCTCATATGCTTAGTTTTTGATGTGTTTATAAGTATATTATTCTCCTGTACCCAGATGGTCAATTTAGTTAAGTTGTTTTGCAGACATGCCATATCTGTAACACATGTAATCAGTTTACCCAATTTCAGTCATCTGCATATAGATTGTAGAATACCTCAAGATGAAAAAGATAGCTCTGAAAGATATACTCCCAGATTTAATAAACTCCATGAAGGAATAGGCAAGCCCTACACAGAGTGTATCATGGCCGTGTCTGCAGCTCCCCCTCAGTAGCGCACCTTGCATATTAATGAAGACGCAGTACTGAGGGAGAGTGATGTATATGGTTACTGAATCAGTGTAGGGGGGGTTACAGTGCTCGGAGATGTTTAACACCCCCCCCCCCTGCACTGTCAAAGTGCCAGACGGCAATGAATTAGACTTTCTAATGTGTTTACTTGGCCAGTTCTTTAGCTTATTTGTAGGAGCGGTGTGTTACAGTGCTGTAACACACCCCCTGTACTGTCAAAATGCCGGACGGCACTGAATTACAATTATCTAATGTGCTTACTTGGCCATTTTTTTTTATTTTATTTGTAGGGGATGTGTTACTGTGTCTGGAGATGAGTAACACACCCCCTGCACTGTGAAAGTGCTGGATGGCACTGAGTTATGAAAGTCAAATATTTTATTTCCTATGTGTGTGTGTGTGTGTGTGTGTGTGTGTGTGTGTGTGTGTGTGTGTGTGTTTGCGTGGCACAGCAATTAGTAATGAACACGTGCCAGACATCTAAAAATAGAAACTGGATGCTTTCAATTTTAATGGAAAAGGTCAAGTTTAAGAGTCAAGTTTAAGAGTAGCTGAGCGGGTTTACACAGTGTGGCACAGTGCTCAGCAGTGCTTAAACGTAACTAAGAGCTATATAACACAGTATATCACCATATCCTCGCTGGCTGAATGGTTAGAGTGACAGCCTCATGTGCAATAGGTGCACAGTCCAAATACCGGCCATTCGGCTTTTTACATGCGATAGGGAAATGTTATAAATTTTTTTTTATTTTTTACGTATACATTGAAATTTGATAACCGGGTCAGTCCAGCTTGAGCAGAAATCCATTTTCAGTGGAGACCTGAGTATAAAAGCCCCAGTTACACACAAGTGTCCAATACATTAAAGGTACAATACCAGATAACGTAGTGAAATGCATATATTTAGGGGATATAAAGTAAAATAGATACACATAATAATAAATTATCATTAATGAACAAATACTTTCAAAAATGTTTTTTTTTTTTTATTTGTGAAAAACTCTAGTTTGCCCATCGCTAAGCTCTGCTAAGCCAAGCTAAGCAATGCTTAAATGAGACTTGTTTTACAAGTACTTAACAATGTGCAGCTCTGCTTAGCTGGTGTGAGCACTGCTAATTAGTCCCAGTCTAAGCAGTCCACAGCTCAGCTAAGCAGGTTTGCACACCGCTAAGAACTGCTAAGCAGTCCTGTTTAAGTACTGCTCAGCTGAGCTCAGCTGGTTTGCACAGTGCTAAGCACTGCTTAGCATTTTCAAAAATGGACCAATGGCAACAAAGTGAGGGAAAGCAGCCTTATTTAAACTGAACAGGTGGAAATACAACAAGAACCTGTTGGAGTTTGATCACTGCAGGAACTATGGCTGGAGTTTGGAGAAGGAGCGTGCTTCTGGGTGCAGCACAGGGGCATTTTGGAGTCCATGGTCATGGTAGGACTCCTTTTCAAAGACCATGGTGACGTACGCTGCAGGGCCAGTACTCTGAATATAATTCCGAGGCCTGGGACCATCTGGCACATGATCTCACTACTGCAACTGGAATCCCCCATACTAGTGAGCAGGTGTGTCATCATTATGATGACCTAAAGTGAAGAACGAGGAGATTTTGTCCCAGTGGATCCAAGACACTCAAGATAACAATGCCCCACAAATTTGTAAGTAGTTTCACCATTGTTTTACCAGTTTATAGTATGAATATCTGATAGACAGGTATGCATAATGGTGTGTTTTTCTTCCCACAGCTGCAGAGATGAGAGCTCACAAACTGGAGGCCCACACAATGCGCCTGGTCAGGTTGTGCTGAGAGTGTGGTAAGTACAGATATAGCTTGCAATATTTAGTAATCTAATTAAGAAAGAGTACAGTAGAAACTGCTAGTAGGTATATTCTGTTTTGAGTGTACTGCAGTGAATGTGTTCATAGACCATGGAGTGATATACGTGAGTATTGCCAGGTATAGTTCAATATAGATGAAAGCAGGAAATATGGTAATGTTATGGAAAGAAAGTTGATACTGCAGTAATAAAGTGTTTAGGACTACCATGTGTACTGTATTAATAATTCATATTCTGCTAATAAAGTATACTGGCATGAAAAATGTGTAGAGAATAAATTAATTCTATTATTAATGCACAGTAAATACACTGCAACTACAGTCAGAAGTGTGAGTGAAATAAACTGTTAGTAGTACATAGATTGTGCAATAACATTTGTCTTTCAATGCCTGCATTATTTTAATTGCTATCACCATGTCATGTCATCCTCAATAAAGTTTTTTTTCTGACAAATGTTGTGTGTAGTCTGGGCTGTTTTTCAAGAAATGTAATATTACATGTGCTGTTACGTAAGCATGAGTGTAATACCATGAAGTGAATGAAGGCTGGCCAATAAAGGACTGTTTTGCTAAAGTGTAGATGTGGAGCTGTACTACAAGATATAATGAAATATGAAAATTATTCTGCATTAAGATCTGAAACTAGAGTAGTACTGCTTAAGGTATTACAGTGTGTTTCTCCCAGGATTGTCTTGTGTTAACCCTTGCATTTCATCAATATGCATTCCTGAATGTAGGTACACTGATGCAGGCAACTATGAAACCGTTATAGCTGTAGAGTGTAAATATACCATCTGCAACTGTATATGGGTCAGGTTGTCAACCCAGCACCCCAATATGGTCTGTACAGCTCACACATATTCCCATCCACTAGGGATTAAATGTGTACACCTGCATTCCAAGTATTAATACATATTTCACCTACTATCTCTGTCATGCATGAAACTCATGCATGTATGTTCAACTGTCACTGCAGTCTTGTGTGACACTCAACCTATATTACCAGGTCAGACTTTGTCAACAGGTGAGTGGCCCATTAGCTCAGTGTGTTAAGTAGTATATGTGTTGATCATTTTGACACACACAGACTGGGGTTTGAATCCAGGGACAGATACTAAGAATTATTTATAGTAACAGAGAAGTAGTACTGATTATTTATAGAAACATTTATGTATTGTTATCCAATATTCTCCCTACAGGACTCACAGGTAAATAAATGTTTGTATTAGCTGTGTGAAGGGTATACTACTGTCTGTGTCCAGATGTACTAGTGCGTAAACAGCTTTGCTCTGCAAGGTGATAAGAACTCATTAAATAAAACGTCCAGACATACAGTAGTATTCCAACTTAATAAGACAAATAAAACTGTTTATTGGTGTTAAGGCTGTTTGTCACCTCACAGTAAGACGTTGTCCTGTTCGATTCTCAGCTAAAGCGTCTTCTGTGTGGAGACATGCGTGAATGGGCGTACCTTTGTTGGAGGTTGTGCATCAGGGCTGGCAACTCAGCACGTAAAAATCCACTGCCAATCATTAGTGGACCAGAGTTCCGCTGTGGCGACCCCTAACCGGGAAAAGCCAAAAGACACAACATTGGTGTTAAGGCTGTATGCCTGTTATGTCTGTGAATGTCTGCTGATAATGTAACCCCATGCCTGCCAATGACAGCAGGGTAAGTGTAAACTCTCTGTACTGTGTACGATACATGCCTCTCAAGTGTCACCACGGATAGTGATCACTGTTGCCAAAAACCTTGGACACACATATAAATGCCAGTTGAAGTATGCCATTAGCACACTCACACAACATCAGTGCACAGTACACCTTAGTAGCCATATATGTTTCCTTGACATGTAATAGTCCCTTGTAGTTTTGTACCTGTTGGTGTTACAGGTTGGCCCATACTGTTCCATGTGGATAATGTGAGAGGTATGTACATGCTAAAGAAGCTCTAGGACACTTTTAGACATAAAGCAAGGGTAGGCCTGTAAATTATAGAGCAGTACAGTTGTGAAAATTATAGCCCATACAGTTGGTATTGGAATGTCTTTCTCTTCCTCCCACCCCTTATATGCATCTCAAATTATTATTGTCATACTACAGGTATGTTTTCCTTTCCACATATGCTGTTGGCCAAACTTAATGTTGGGCCTTGTGTTGTATTATTTTGTTTATATATTACATTGGTTGCATACTAACATACCTTGTTCAAATACTAATGTTGTTGGCCTTTTGCCATAACTGTTACTTGCATACTGTTACAATACTGACTGTTATTCTATGTATGCCTGTGTTCTGTATGCTATGCAATGCTATTGTTCTGGGTTAATTGGAACACTCATACATGCCGTTATAACTAATGTTGAAATGCTCTGTTCATGACTAACCAAAACACTTTGACAAGCCTCAACACCATAGCATGATTAGGTGGGCCGGTTCCAGTGGATCTGCCTATCCCACCTCATCTGGCCGCGGCACTTGGTCCAAGCATGTCTAGAGCCAAACTGCAGCTGCCCCCTCCACTGGTCCTGCACTACCCATGGCTGGAACCACCTCAGGGGACCGGGCTCATCTGCCTCTGGGGACGGGCGTGGAAGGGAACCCATCACACTACATTAGTTTTCAGGGCTGATGCGCAGGGTCACATGATTTGGATGATTGACTGCACCAGATCAAGGGCAAACTGGCAGACCTGGAGGGGCAGGCCAGCCTTGGTGCCCAGGCCCCAGCACAGCCACCTACTGGGTCGTGAAGGGGCAGTGGCGACTGCCCATGGGTGGGGATCTCAGTCCCACTGCTGCCATCTGAGGCATTTGGTCTGATTCCCAACCACCCTCCCCATCCAAGGTGTTTACCCCCCCTCATGTGTCATATACTGCCCCTGTCCGCTGTCTTGTCTGTCTTGTCGGTCTGTAAAAGCAACCTCTCTTACTTAACTTACATTCCCAAATGTACCTACAACCCTTCCCCAACATCCCACTCTCACCTTAAAAAAAAAACTGGGCATCTGTCCCCCCAAAAAATTGCCCCATACATAGCTCTCTATTTTGCCACCAAGTACACTGCCAATCAATCATCCCATCAATTAATCAGCAAAGCTGTGTCACCCACACCCCTCCCTGTGGGGTGTGAGGCTCCAAATTCCAAATTGTCCACATCATGCACAAGTGTTGCTGTCCAAGAAATGGAGAGCTATGGTCTTTTCCTACACCCATCCTGCAAATCCCTACATGCCTTTCATATTGTTTTTCCCCCTGCTTGCCCCTTTTCACCACTTTCCTATCACTCCCTTTTTCTTTTCTTTTTTTGGAAATACCACGGGTTTAAGCAGGAGTAAGCACTGCTTAGCATTGCAGCACAGTGTGCAAACCTGCACAAACCCACTTAAAACTGCTTTAATCACTTCATCTGATTCTGACACTGTTATCCACATCAATAAAATGTTCACCCCTTCCAAGTCTCAAACTCAAGACCCTGTGAACTATAGCATAGTGTATTAGCCCACTATGCCAACTCAGCACTGGAGAGTAACTGGTGTTTCTATAAATATATCATGTATTACAGTGATGTCACATCACCAAAAATGTACACCCCTGCCAAGTCTTGAACACAGGACCCTGTGAACCACAGCATAGTGTATAAGCCCACTAGGCCAACTCAGCTTGGGAGAATAACTGGTGTTTTTTATAAATATGTCATGCATTACAGTGATATCACATCACCAAAAACACATACCCCTGCCAAGTATTGAACACAGGACCTTGTCAACTACAACATAATGCATTATGCCCATTAGGCCACCTCACCATAACAACTTGTGTTTTTACAAACATATCCTGATTGCCAGTGACACATTACTTCTACATATAATGGGAGTAAATGGCAGCATACTTGGGCCTGTGATGCAGACACCAAACCAGTACATAGCCACATAAATGCTGATGTATGTGCAGCAGGCCTATGATATCAGGTAGACTGACAACTGCACAGACTGTTGCAGAATGTCCACAGTTGTGCCCCCTACATATGGCAGAGTGTCATAAAACCTATTATGTGTGCTGAAGTACTGGCAAATCAGTGTGCATTGATGTTACAAAATCATGACATGCAGGTCAGTGTCACATGTCATACCCATCCAAACCTACATGTCCATGCCAATCCTGTGTAAGACCCTGTATTTATGCACATATGTCTTGTAAATACTCCTGCCATAATAATCACTCAGTAACTGTATCTGTTACATTCCTAACATGTGTCACATCTGGACACCCACAGTCCTGGTCCACAGTCCAGTCTGTTGCACGACAACTACATGCATGTCAATACAACATAGGAATAACTGAGTCCTGTAACATCCAGCAAAACTGGCTGCTGCTACTGCAGTCAGTGCCACACACAGTAGCACATTAAAGGCCTGGAGGGTGGGACACATGTCACAAATATGAATATGTGCCCTAAATGTCACTTACCACTCTCTGGATGGCACTATTACTTAACATATGTACTAGAGGCACATGCCTCACCTGGACTGTTATGGGTACCCTCACCCTGGCCATGTTGTGACACAAGACCTGACACTGCTTCCTCACTGACATTAACAGCTTGGTGTCTCCCAATGTCTTCACAATCCCTAGTATAACTCCTGGCCAGAATGCAACAGCTGCAGCCTGCTACACATGCAACAGTATGTTCAGCTACCTGCTATAGACCTCCCAAACACATAGAACAGGGCATCCACACAACACCCATACATAAAGGGTTGGGGGGATGCTCAGGTGAAAGGGACATTTGACACAGTCTCCCCTACAAATATACACAGCTGATAAACCAGCATCAACTGCAGCAACATGCACATTCAGATAAAAAGAATGTAGGAACTTACATCTGTCTGTCACCTTACTGACCCCAACACACATTGTTAAACAGGACACTGCTACAGAATCAGAAAGTCTGTTAACAATGGCCAGACATAACATGCAAAACTGTGAACATAACACATCAATCCAAACAGTGGACAGTATTTCTACCTACCCTCTGTGATGCTGTAGCTCCCACACCTCGATAATGCCCTCCTCACAGGCCAGGAAAAGGGGCAAGGCCTACATGAAGGCCTTAATTGTAGCAATGTGTTGCCATGCCATTGGCTAATGAAAGGGCAACCCAACTATTCTGGATGCTATTAGCAAGTGTGAGTCACAGACTGGTGCACAGGCATTCACCTGTTCATGAGCATTACCTACAAGAGGCAAGCTGCTGCATATGGTAAACAGGTCTGAGACTTTCTTCATGAAGATAGACTGTGATTTCCTACTAAAAGTACCACTGGATTTGTTCTCACAAAGGAGTACAGCACTATACCAGGTATGTCATAGAATTAAGCATGTAGTGGAATGCAGATGGGGAGATGCAGTCATGAGAAATAGGAATTTCAACAGTAGGTCTCAACAACATATCTTGGAATGACATGTTGCTGTTAGTCTGCTGTCCAGCACCTACAGCATTCCCTTTTGGCTCTGTCTGCAGTGATATAAATCACAGCTCTGGCACTGAGTCACCCCAGCAATGGTCAGCTCACATATGAATGTTACCGGATTATCTGTTGTACAATAGTGACAGTAAGTACTGGTGGATACAACTGACATATGACATCATGTACTGTTGGCGAGCCCCTCTCAGTGTATGAATGTCATACAGGCTTAGTTCAAGGATTGTTCAGGTGTTCCTGACAATTCCTAACATACTCTGGCTAGGTCACTGCGTACTCCACACCTGTATGTCATTGCCTGACACCTATGGCTAGCATACCTGGTGATCTCCTGCAGCAGGACAGCAGCTTATAGGCAGTAGTAGTGGGGGGACACTGGCTCTGCCTCAGCAGCAGTGTGTGCATATTGAGCATACAATGTAAGGGAATTAATACAGTACCAGATATTAATGTACCATTACTGTGCTCTGAGGGGTCTGGCATGTCACAGACATATTCCCCACACTCTAGGGATAACTATCCCATATTGTCCAACTGGTTTCCAGAAATCCACATTTTTCTGCCAGGGGATCTACATATATCAGGTACATATACACATTCCACAAACATCTGGGTACTGCAGATGTCAGACACCTACAAGGAGGACACCCTACACCACATATGCACTGCTCACAGTTATTGCGTAGCACAAATGTTGCTGGAATGTTCACGTGCACTTGTAGTACCACTCACATATTTGTCGAATGTAAGCTGTATGACATGGTACTGTAACACTATGGGACACACCACAGTCGATGGCAGTGATGGGTGTAGACACATAACAACACAGACTGTTGCAGCACTCAGGCCATAACTGGTATACCTGGTACCATATAAGATTACTAGGCTATGGGCCCTGAGCACCAATATGCCTAGACCAGATGTTAGCCCATGTGTATGCAAGGCAGCACCTGATCCCCCAGTCCAACAGGGACACAGGTGGTATCCCAAGGGTGTATGTGCAGTTAACCATCCAGTTATCCAGGGTCCACCTGCAAAGGTGTAAATAGCTACCCTGCCTGCTATGGACAGGGTGACCATTCCCCAGCAGGGTGAGTGTGTGGGACACATATCTGAGCTGCCAACAAGCCCAGTTCATGTCACACACCAGGGTGAGGGTGTGTTTGTGTGTGTTAACAGAGTGGAGCATGAGTTGCCCTTGTGCAGCAGTCCCAGCAATGTGGAGTTTGTGACTGCCTTGCATGACACAGACAGGTCACCTCTGAGGAGTATGTATGAAACTGGGTAGAGAGTTGAGCTTATAGCCTATCTGTGTATGGTAAATGTTTGAGGTCCTGGTATTCCCTGGTGGGGAAACTCTGATGTCCCCAGCTGCTGCATGTGCTGTGTGATGTGAATGACGAACAGGAAATTATACACAATAATGGGCCTTATTGGGTGGAATACAGGGATGTTCTGATCCCATGTCCCTTGATGACATATCCTTATGTATGAGGTGGGCCATGTAGAAGGTTTACCTTACAGTGGAAGCAACACTGTGGTGAAATGTTATGTTGCCAAGGACCTGTGTCCACAGAGCCCTCACGACTGATTGCATGCCTAAGATGTTGTTAGTACTGTGATAATATGTGGGGACGCCACTCTCCCCAAAGGGGTTAACACTGCATTTTCTGGTATGTGGTCTGAGGCCATGTGTCTGGCAACAGACATGCATCTGTGTGAGACCCTCCTAGGCAGATGTCCACATCATTAGGGAATCCGGTGAAGGCACACAGCATGCAGTCGTCTGCAGACATGGTCAGCCATATTCCAATGGCTGTTACCTGCACCTCAGAAGTGTACATCACACATAATAGGGGCCCAAACACAGAACAACAGGTTACACCACTAGTTATGGGTGAACTGCTTGAGATGGAATCCCCTATGTGGAATAGGTGGGTTGTGTCAGCGAGCCAGTGTGCTACCCCTATGGTAACATATGGTGTGATGCATACTTGGGAGTGTATATCTATTACAGGCAGGTGGGTTATACCGTCAAAGACTTTGTCCAGGTCAAGGTAGGCAGTTTGCACTGTCCATGGCTTTGGTGACTGTATCATAGCGGTCAACTGAGTGTAACATTCATGAACCCTTCCCTGCCAAAGCGTAACTGTGCATGATGGAGTGTGTGCAGGTCAACAATGTCCTTGTTAATGGTGTTCATTATAAACTGTGCTATGGCTGCTGGGTCTATCATGTGACTGAGTGGTGGACACCTCACCTTAGTCTAAAGGGGTGACAGTGGTTGTCCTTCAAATGGCTGGGACAAAGGCAGTAGTCAGGCCTCCTTTGAATACACTGCCTAATGGTGTTGTAAGGTTATGGTTGGGGTCATGTAGGATGCATCCTGTGACATGATAGGCTCCCATGGCAGATGTATACTATGACTTTCACATGGCAGTGGTGACCTGTTCCCTACATATAGGAGATGGTGGAGGTACTGTGGACATCCTGATGTACTGATGGGGAAGACAGGGGGTGAAGGCTACACTGACTCTGTCAGGCATCCAGTATGCTATACCTACAGCACTGGTATAGCTGGAGTCCTTGATCACCACAAGTGAGCAGATGCAGGTGCTTCCTGTGATGTTTCAGACATATATGCAGTAGGGGAGATGCATGTCTGTAGTGGATATCGACAATGTAAGCTCTGTGTCTCTTGTGCAGGTTTCCAGGACTGATCCCATTCTCATGTTCATGCTAAGGAGACATTGCTCCAGTATGGGCACCTGCCCCTACTTTGTCTCAGACAGTGGTATGTCATGCCTGTTATGAACATTATGTATTGGAGATGTCCACCAGACAGGTGTACACATCCTAGCAGAGGATTGTGTAGTCCTGTCAGGTATACCTGACTCCATGCATCTATACAAATGCACATATAGTGCTTGTGTGTATGTGTGGATATTGGTGCCAGTCCTTAATGAGAGTTTGGGGGTTATGATGCTGTGTATACCCCCCAAGAGGATGTAATCCATGTTGGAGGTATGTGTATGGCTGACCCTAGCTAGAATGGTATTGTGGGAGATGGTGACTGCAAATGTGACAGCATGACAGTTGCTTTGCCACAAAGGATGACACTGTAGGGATGTTGCAGTGATAACCCATGTGGTGTAATATCAACTGCAAAACACCTTCACATCATGTGGGGGTAGCCCCTAGCTGCACCGAGGATTTTATAATTCCACTGTTGATGGCTCTCTGGCCATTTGTGTGCTGGCATGGGTACATCTTCCAATGTATGTTTGGGTCATTCAACTCACCCAGGATGAGGGTACAAACCTGAATCCTAATACAGTTGATGAGGTCCATATAGGTAGATTGGGTTTCCTGGTCACATGTTGTGTCTGGTAGCTAGCTATGAGTTGAATAGGTGTGTTGGCAATGACAAACTGCCCCTGCAGTGTCCCCTGTGCCTCTTACTGGCTGTATAGTGTGGAGATGTGTATGTCTCATATTCTGAAACCCCATGTCCTATGGCATTACCGACTACACTTTGGGTTCTGAATATATGATAGGATGGTAGACCAGGTAAGGCTGGGGTGCTCTCTGCAGCTTTGAACCATGTATGTGTGACTGCACAGATGTCTGCATTTCCCAGGGTTAAGAATGCTTGTAATAAGGGCAGAGTCATGTGTACACCCCTAGCGTTTAGCAGCATGGCCTTCAATGTGTGCTCCTCTGACAGTTGTATGTTGGTAGTGATAACTTCACCACTTTTACTAATGGAGTCACTATGGGGGGTGGTGAGAACCATTGCCAGATGCATGAAAGCCAGTGAAGACAGATGGAGGCCATCTCTTGCAGAGCATTGCTGTCTGTTGACCATATCCTCCCAGACTCACAGGTACTGAAACCCCCTGGAATATCACAGGTTAAAGGCCACATGTTAAGGTCAATCATTTCCTGATTGTATTTTGGCCTCAGCCTGGGTGACAGCAGAATGCTGCATAAGGCTAGGGACATACCTGCCTGGGGCACATAATCAGTGTGCTCACTGATGTTTCACTGCATATAGTCCAGGGACGTACATGTCAGGTCAGACACACCAACATGGACTGTGACAGACTCATAACAGTACCTGTTGATGAGAGACAGCAGTGCATATGTGATGTGGTGGAGTCTGTCACCTGACACACAAGTAACTGTGACCATCCACATATACAGCCAGGTGAGAGGCACATCAGTGTGTCTCACAATGGAGTCTCCTATGTGCTGACACCTGCATGGCTGTGGGACACAGGTGTGTGGTCATGTGTGGTATGTGCTGTGTACGGCTGTGGTGTTCACATGTGGCTTTGCCTCAGAGCTCTCCTTTGTTTGTGGATGTGTATGTTGAGGACCACTGCATATGTGTGTGTTGTGTTGGTTGTGTGTGAGGTGTACTGATTGTGTTGATAACTTATTTGGGGACAGACATGTGGTCTTGATAGGGAGACAGCATGGACTGCAGGTTCCTAGTGTCATTGCATCTCTCACACAGTGTGTTCCTTGGTGGTGTTTGTAGATGGTTGTCCATCCGTGTACATGAGGCAGGTGCTACACTGTGTCAGGATACCTATATCAACCACACTGGCAGGGGAAACCATAGGACATTGTCCAGCCATATAGTCCATAATATGAGGGAGGAGGGCCAGGAGGCTGACACCACAACATACCATGTAAATAGGCAATGAACAAGCAGTAATAGGTGCAAAAGGTAAATGCATTTGAACACCTCATAGCACATGCAGCAAGTAGCATGAAACATCAGGATCAGGAGAGCAATGCATGCTGTATTGCTGCTATGTTGTCGATAGCCACATACATACTGTATAGCTAGATGGCAGGGCATGATGTGGGAGTTAACGGTAAAATGTACTGGCAAAAGTGGCTGTGCTGGGTGTGTACATAGTGGTGAGCAATGCATGCAGTCCTGTGATGTGTTCCCCTCTTCATGTCTTTCAGGTGGGATGTATAGACATCACAATCCACCTTTCTCAGAAGCTGAGACCGCTGCGATTATTGATGCCCTGAGACTCTATCACCGGGTGCTGTTGTCAAGGTATCACCATAACCAGCAAGACCAGCAAGAACATTCTGCACTGTAGGCAGACCTTGTAGCAATGGCAAATGCTGTGGGCCTCTGGAACAGGAGCTATGAATGGGTCTGACACCGTGCTACTGATTTAATACATCATGCATGGCAAAGGGCTGCAACTGTGGCCAGGGACCATGCTGGTACCAGGGTAGGGCTTGCTACACAACCCCCACTCTCAGCCACAGAGGAGTTCCTCACAAACCTGGGTTCAGCCACCAGCTCACAACAAAGTATCACAACATATGTTATGGAGGTGGGTGGCACACAGTCCACAGCTGAGGAGCATCCAGGTTAGCTTGCAGTGGTCATCACATTAATACTGTAGCAGTCATAGTGGCAGCCTCTGCATACCTGTGCACATATGTCAGGTCAATCTGCATTTGTGGGTGGGGTTTTGTAATGCACACATGTGGACACATATTGTGAATGGCAGCAATTTGGGTAGCATCACAGTTTGTACTGTATATGTTGATAAATGCACATATTATGGTGTACCTATGCCACATGTGTGTCTGCTGACAATATCTCTCCCCCACAAATCTATAGGTACCTCTGGTGTGGCTGGGGACCATCATCCTGTAGCCGGTGAGTGTGGAACTATCTTGTTATGGCTCATCTATACCCTAGGCATGTTAAGGGCTGCCAGTATGCCAAGGGCACTACTGTTAACCTTAGCCTTCTTATTTTATTTCAATAAGACAGGTATGCAAAACAAGCAAGTCAGAGTAACTACTGCCTTTTCTTATTGTTTCTGTAGACTTGCATATCTGTGAAATCAGGGCCAGTCCTTTTCATCATACTATTGCTATCCACCACTTTTCTGTTCTATTCTGATCCTCCCCACCCCCACCCGAACAACTGCACCCTAATCAGGACCAGCCCTTTTCATTATAACCTATAAACCTACTGATAGTCTTCCTTCATCTGTTGCCCGCTACACTCCCCTCCTTTCCCCTAATTCACACCCACCCCCAGTGGCCCTACCTTTATTACAAACAGTAACCCCTCCCAGCCTTCAACCTATAAAATCACAACACCTATACTTCCTCCTACATCTTCTCACTATTATCCCTCCTACTCAGCTAATATGTACAAGCACACCATACCTATAGTCACTGCATGTACACTCCTTGCATACATCACATCTTACCAAACCTCCACCATTCCTGCACTCAACCACTACCACTGTACCACCACACACACCACCACTCATATCCCACCTCTACTCTACTACTCTCTCATCAGGTCAACAACCTTCCCAATACACACTCTCTATATAGACTACAGACCACAATACCTAAACTAAAAACAACCCCTCAACCTAACATAACCCTACCACCATACCTATTGCCCACAGAACACAATCAAAAAACTTCCCTTATAAGCAAGTATATACAGAAATTGATAAAACTAATAATCTCATCCATATCCAACCTAGCACTCAGTGGAGACATCCATCCTAATCCTGGTCCCTCTATCTCCAACCCCTCCCCTCATAATCAGACTACAAACCACATCTCCCAAATCACAGCCAATAGAAAGCCAACCGACCTCCTTCTGATAAGCCTAAATATTAGAAGTATATGCAACAAGATGCATGAATTCCATGCCACCATAGACTTCTACTCCCCTGATGTAGTGATCCTTACAGAAACATGGTTAAAACCACACATTACTAATGAGCAAATCCTCCCTGCTGGTTACAATATACTAAGAGTAGACCAACTAAACAAAAGAGGAGGTGGTATAGCTATAATATTTAAGCAGCATCTAGACATCCAGATCTTAACTTTAGCAGCTCCCCAAATAGGTAAGGAAGAAATAATATATGCCAACCTTAAAATAAACCAAAATAAAACCCTAAACATAATAGGTTGCTACTTCCCACCTGGCCGCAACATCCCTCCACTTGAAAACCTCCTCAGCTGGACTACCCACCACCTATCCCAAGAAACTTTAATTCTAGGAGACTTCAACACTGACTGGCAATCCTGCTCTAGCAACCACCCAACTCATCATGTAAATCTTCATGGCTTCACCCAACTAGTCCAGTCACCTACTAGGATAAATAACTCCAAACACACTACCCTTGATTGGATACTAGTCAATAAGAGCCCCCAGTCATATATAGCAGGCTGCTTATCTGACAGCCTCAGTGATCACTCCCCAACCTTCTTACTAAGAAAACACCTTTATAAAGCAAAACCCATCATCTACCGTCAAATACGCAAAAAAACTAACTTCAGCCCTCTCTCATTCAGCTTATCCTTAAAAGACTGTAACTGGCAACCTCTAAACTACCTCAAACTAGATGAAGCAGGTGACTACTTTAATAAAACATTCCTAAGCATCCTTAATTGCCATGCCCCCATAAGACGTTCCCAAACTAGAGACCAACAATCCCCATGGCTAAAAAAAAACATGAAGTCTGAAATAAAAAACAGGGATAAAGCATGGGACAACTGGCGCAAAACCAAAACCCCCTCTACTAGGCAAAAATTCCTAGAACTACGCAATAGAACCAAAAAGCTTATAAAACAGGACAAAATCCAATACTACCAGTCTGCCCTTACCTCCTCCCAACATAACCCCAAACAATTCTGGTCCTCAATAAACTCCATCCTCCACCCAGGTAAAGTAAGTACACCCACTCCTAACTTAACTCACTCCTCCGAAAATATTGCTACCTCTTTCAACAAACTGTACTATCACTAGCTAGACAACACACACACTCCCAACATAAACCCACACCATCAACTAGAACTAACAATCTCCCAACTAGCTTCTCTTTCTCCCCTGTTCCTACCTCCAAAATAAAACTACTAACTAAACTTAAAACCACCAGATTAGCAGCAGACACCCTCCCAGGTCAATACATTCAACTTGCAGCTGACGCTCTAGCCTACCCGGTATCACTCTTGATTAACAGATCTCTGTCAGAAAGTAATGTTCCTACACTATGGAAAGTCTCACACATAATTCCCCTACACAAAGGAGGCCCCTCCACAGATCTAGCCAATTACCACCCCATAGCTATTATCTCACCACTCTCCAAAATACTAAGAGATGCATTCATTCTCAAGTCTCGGATCACCTCCTTGCTAACAACCTCCTCTCCAACACACAACACGGTTTCCGACCTAACCATAGCACCACCACTGCCTTACTCTCTTTCTCTAACACTATCCTACAAAATAAAACTGCAGGTTATCTCTCCTCAGCTATCTTCCTAGACCTCTCTAAAACTTTCAATATGGTCCCACACAAACAACTCCTCTCTCTTCTCAATAACCTATCCTTCTCTCAACCAGTCATCAACTGGTTTCAGAGTTACCTATCTGACTGCCAACAAGCAGTTGTTTGGCAGGACAACCTATCCCCCCCAACTACCAATCTCCACAGGAGTTCCCCAAGGGTCCATCCTGGGACCCCTACTCTTCTCTATTTTCACCAATAATCTAGCCTTAGCCACAACACATGGCACACTCATACAATACGCAGATGACTCGACCATAGTCTGCATGGCCCACTCCCCTCCCAGAACTGCAAAAAGTCACACAGGAAGCATTTTCTTCTATTGAAACTTGGTTATCCGATGCCCAACTAATACTCAACCCAAACAAAACAAAATTACTAATCTTCCAACCCACCAAATTTACCCTAGACAGTTCTTACTTTAACATCACAGCAAAAGACAACACCACCATCCATCCTACAGAACACACTAAATTACTAGGAGTAGAAATAGACAATAAACTGAACTTTGACATTCACATTTCCATGACCATTAAAAAAGTGCACAAAAAACTAGGAGCATTATATAGAAATCAGCAACTACTTACCAAAGCAGCTAAAATTTCAGTAGCAAATTCTAGCAAATTCTCATCTTATCTCTACCCTACTCTATGCCTCTCCAGTATTTACTAACCTCAAACAATGTGATCTAAATAAGCTTGAAACCTGCTACAACAAAATCACCAAATTTGCCACAGGGGCTTCCTACCATACTCACCACTGTCTTTCACTAGCAGAACTGGGCTGGCTAGAGCTCCCCCACCTCCTTCAATGGTACCAACTCACACTCGCCCACAAACTAATAAACCAACCACTAAAAGTCCCATCCTTCCAGAATCTACTCCAACCCTACATAACCACGAGACCACTAAGATCCAGCCACAAAAACCTCCTACAGGTCACAAGAGCCATTAACTCTGCTGGAGAAGCATTATTCTCCTGCACTATAGCCAAATTCTGGAACTCCCTCCCATCCTCAATTACCTCTGTAACTTCTTGCACCCACTTTAAATCCTTACTAAAATCACACTTCAAAACTTGCCAGATATGCACATCCACTCCCCCCCCTCTAATACCATCCACTCCCCCCACCCACTACCTCTCTCAGCCCCTATCAACAACCTACTCTTAGCAAGCTTGGCTACTAATGTTCCCAGCTACCTACCACATAATACTAACTTCCTGTAGCAACGACTGCTAATGGCTGTTATGCACCTCAAAAACAGTTTGTATCAATTGTTCATTGATGAATCTCAACTACATTTTAACCATGTTTAGTATGTCACCATATTTTAAAATTGTACTATGCTCTACAGCTGTTTTACATCTGTTTTCTTCTTGTCTTGCGTCCTTAACTGGACTAATGTCTATATTTAAATGCTATGTTTTTTTTAACTGTATAATGCAAACAATATGTGGAGCTTTTCTCCCCGGGCCTCCGCTGAAAACGGACCTGTGTCCAGTCGGACTCTCCCGGTTTACAAATGTAAATAAATAAATAATAAATAAATACAATAAATCATATATATATATATATATATATATATATATATATATATATATATATATATATATATATATATATATATATATATATATATATATATATATATGTATATATACACACACACACACACATATATATGTGTGTGTGTGTGTGTGTGTGTGTGTGTGTGTGTATATATATATATATATATATATATATATATATATATATATGTGTGTGTGTGTGTGTGTGTGTGTATATATATATATATATATATATATATATATATATATATATATATATATATATGTGTGTGTGTGTGTGTGTGTGTGTGTATATATATATATATATATATATATATATATAAAATCATATTGGCAAATAAGGCAACTGTGAAGCCAGTTACTTACACAAACCTCTTACTGGCATTATGGATCCCCAACTTAAATTCAACCTCACATCAAATATGCTGTAGCTAAGATTTATTAAAAACTTGATACATTATACAGAGCTAAACCCCTACCTAACTTCACTGCCACTAATTCAGCTACCACACTCTCTCCTACTTTCAAACTTATTACATGTTGTTCCCATCTTAACTCATCTTAAAAAAACCTTTCTAAATAAATTAAACTATGCTTTTATAAGATAGCAATATTCATCACCAGCCTGCCACACAAAACCCATCACTGTTTTAGCCCTTCAACACTTCTCCGGCCAGAACGCCACAGCACCACAATGTACAGCCAAATGGCACATAGCATCTTGTATTTACTAACAAATACCCACATATTAACAGCCTCATTTCCAAATATGCACCTCAAAGACAACTCGATCTTAAAATCTATATTAAATCACCATATCAAAATATAATAATCACTATGGCAACTCAATCTACTGTCTTGGTTGTAGTTCGGTTGTAGCTAAACTTTGAAAGTCAAAAGTTCAAAACAAAAATCTTTGAAATTAACACAAATGGCCATGCTACAGATACAATAGTTTTAGGAGAATACAATATACTCACCAAAATAACTAATGCTACTTCAATTAGATATGGCACACAATGTAAAAAATGCAATGTAATTAGCCAAGAACTCTAACAAAGCATTGTGTCGGAGCATTGCAGTTTGTTGTTATTACAAATTGTGTCTTAGTATTACACCATGTGGATATCGTCTATTGCTTAAGAAAGAGCAGCATCAACATGCATCTCTTATTCATCACAATATGTGTATCTATGTTCAACATATGACTGTACAATGTTTTATTAAAAATGTACTGCTCTGTGTATCTCTCAGTGTTCCATGTTAATGTACACCTGTGATCTCTAAGGAACTTGGGTTGTGGCAGAAAAGGGTCAAATGACCAGTCAACTTGCCCATTTAACAAACATGACTGAATAAATAAAGTCCTTTTCCCATAAAGTGAGAGTAAAATCCAATTCAAAACTCTTCAAAAATAAACTGAAAAGCTACTCTAACACTAACTGGAACAGCCTTTGTTCTAATCAGTGAATAGCACTGACCCAGCGTTGTATTAATATGGACTACTATCTTTGAACTGCTCCTACTAACATCGCTTCAAGCATAACAATCTTCCAACTCAGTTCAGCCTTCTTGTACTCCTATACCTTACCGTTTTTCCACTGATCTTCTTTTCGATTCTACATAATTTAACTTCTCTCCTTACCAACTTCTACGTTTCCTTCTTATGTCTCCAGATCTTTAACTTTATTAATCCATCTCCTATTTTGACCCCTATTCCTTTCCCACCCTCTTTTCTCAGGCATGTTTTAACTATACTTCTGTTAGACACTTTCCATTTATTGCACCCATTTTTACATCCATCCTTTTACTATATGCTTTCACTATTTACTATCTAAGAATTGCAGTGTATCTCCTTGTATAAAAAAAGAGACAAAAAGACAATAAATATAATCAAAGACAGTAATGCAATTCAAAATGCATAGGACAGGCATCTGATAACTTTTAAGAAGATATAGAACAAATGAACCAATCAATGAATAAAGAAGTAAGCAAGCTATTAAGAATGATGTGCAGCTTGGTCATCATATAAGAAAAAGTAGATATATGACAGTTTATCAGGAAAGTAAAAGGTCAGATTAGGTGAGCCAAGCAGTCTTCATATACCTTAGAATTATATATTTCTATTGGCACTTTTTTTTGGGAAGATAACCTTTCTTGAAAGGGTCTTTTGTCCACTGAAACTCAGACACTCAACCATCAAATTACTTACTTGAAGTAAAAGTAACCCAGAGACTGCCCATGCTATGGGATAGACTTCCCATACATATCAAGCAGAGTACCTCACTGGCCCTCTTCAAGAGAAATCTTGATGAGTGGATGGGAAATAGAAAATTCACCCTGGGGATCACTCCAGTGGCTCTACTCGACAGAGGCCTTAGGAACTAAGGTTGGGTGGCACGATGCCAGGGTAATCCTATGGGCTAGGCTTGTAAAGACTCCAGGGCCATTACCCTAGTACACACCTATGAACCTATAATAGCAAAGGGCTCTGGCTTACCAGGTTTGCAGATGAATGAAAGACAGGAGCAATCAATGAATCCCCAAATGGCTTAGCCATCGTGTAAGAAGGTTTGTCCTAAATCAATGACTGATTTCAAAATCATGGACTGAAACTAAATGCCAAAAACTGCATTATTATATCCCTTACGAAGTCATCTACCCCAGGGAACTACTACATTGACAATTTTCCCAAAGAGTTGACCCAGTTGTTCAGGATTTAGAAGCTTATGTAGACAGTGACCTACATTTCAACTAACATGTGAACACTGTTGTAAGGAAACCATCCTATATTGAGCAGTTTATAAACAAATAGATTATATATAGATCCTTTACTCAGGCATCATTAGGCCAGTCATTGAGTACAATACTCTCTTTGGCATATATCTGTCCATGCACATGCAAGAACTGGAACGCCAGTAGAGATACCATACTAAAAGGATACAAGACCTAAACAATATGTACCACATGGGTCAACCTAAATACCTATCACTATACTTTATACTCTCTATCCTATAGACTGTTAAGAGGTGACCTGTGTCTGACATACAAGACATCCTCCAACCCAGTACTGATGGATTTAATGCACATCCACAAGTCAAAGGGCATCGGAAATACTTGGTCTAAGGGATCTAAACATCTGCAGCATCAAGAGAATGGTTTGTAGGGACAGGTATATCTTGCAGAGGATACTGCTGCTCTGGAACAGACTCCCCATTCAAGTAAATCAAAGTTCACCCCTGTCCATATTCAAGTGCAACTTGGATCTATGGATGGGAAACAGAAAATGTACCTTAAGACTGCCCCCGTACTACTAATGGACAGAAGCAGCTCCTAAATGCTTTATCCTCTCATATTATCTATGGTATGATCCCAGTTATTCTTACTAAGGGTAATAACTTACTATCAACCATGGGATAGGTAAAGCCAGTCTAACACCAAACTGGGATAGGTTAATTCAAGCATCGAAAGGAAAATTGGCTAAGCTTAAAATAGTCCACAAGGGCAGCTAGCCTAGTATTTACTTACTTATGAACCTATATGAAGCTATAAATTAAACTTTGGTTGAATAAAATATTACAGCATAAGGAGAAAAACAAGTTAATTAATTAAATCTCTTACATCTGGCCAATATGAAATATAGGCTCAAAATAGGTTCTCAAGAAATACAGAACGGCTTACTGTCTACAACTCCTATTCTCACAGCTAACTGGATATGCCAAAAAATGCAGCAGCCTACCCTCACACCAACATGGATTTTGGACAGGAAGGAGCACTATGACTACCATCACCACCCTTCGTGACAACATCCTCCAAAATATGGACAAAGGACTTCTTACAGGTACATTATTTAATGACCTCACTAACACCATTGACCTTGTGGATCTTACATCCCTGTTAAATTACATGAACAGAGAAGCAATTAGTACAGACAACTCCTCTTGGTTTAAAGTCTTCCTGATGGAGACACCTTAAAGTTCAAATAAGTATTTCCACCTCCCTGTTCCATGCTTAAAAAGGGTGTTCTAAGGGGTTCCATATTCTCACCTTTCTTTTCTCACTCTTTAAAACTCTACCAGAAATCCGTGCACAAACCCCAGTGATCCATGTTAAAAATATTATTTACAAGACTAATGATAACCACCATACAATCAACAGCTAGAAAAGTATCTCAACCATCTCACAACTTGCCTTACACATAAACGTATTTTAAATACTATCAAAACAAAAGCCATGATCTTTAAGACCAGGCAAAAGCTGAAAAGAAGAGACTGCTTATTGACAAGCTTTACTTTGATTCATATTTTGTTGTTTTACCTTTAGTTTCACTTTTGGTTGTGAGAAAGGGATAGGTTTTGGACAGGCGAGCTCTAGTCACCACAAGGTTCCTAGGCAGCTATAAATGTACACAGACTGCAGACAGGAAAATTCTGAGCATATCAAAACAATCTTGTCTTGGTTTGTGATTTGGTGTAGAGTTGACTGGTAAGAGAAGTTTTATTTATTTCCACTGTTAAAAGGAGGTGCGACTGCATGAAGAAATTAAAACTTCTGTCTGCCTGGTAGATCTTGTATGGTCAGTTGGATATTGCTGGTATCATTTTTGTCACAGAAGTTGATTTAAGTTCCTTTGAATTCTTTGCTACTGACTTTGTGTAATTTTTTTTCCTTTGCAATATTTTATTCAATTAAAGCTGAATATGGATTCCTTAAATGAGTATGCAATTAACGATTTGCTAATGCACAAGTATTTTGTACAGCGTAATAAATGCTATGCATATTTAAAGGTAACAGCTAATAACACTGGTGATCTTTGTTCCTCGTATCGAAAGTTGGATGATTTGCTTACCATTGATAGAAGAAAATCTCGACTTAATGATGATGATTGCACATGTGCAATTGGCATGGCTTGGAGAACTGCTGTATCATATATTAATGAGTGGACTGATGAACTAAACAATGTTTTGCAGAGAACAAATAGAACAGATTTAGGAAATGATGCATCTATTTTCTGCAAAGAATATTCAACTCCTATGAAACATGATGAGGCCCCTGAGAACTATGGAATTGTGGATACAAGTACTCAGCAATCTGAGGATCCGGTTTGTTTAGAAAGAAACAAAAAAGAAAGAAAGGAAGAAGTTCTCAACAAATAACAAGGAAGAAAAAGATATTGACTAATGACTGTAAAGGAAAGAGAATACGTAGTAAAAAGGATTCTGCTTTGTTATGTAACACACTGGTGACAGGGAATGAAGATATCTTTCTATCAGAAAACCCTCAGTCTACAGAAAAAGGCATCACCTTTCCAATGGAAAAGGTAGAAAAAAGAGGCAATGGGCAGGTAAAAGGGAAAAAATCAAAACTGAACGTGGAAGGACTGAAGAACATTACTGTAAGAAAAAAGAAGAGAAAGACAGATGTTGACTACATAGCTCAAACTGTGGATTTACAATGCCAGCTGGATGAGAATTTAAAATGCAATGAAAACAGTGAAATTAATAAGACTAATAGTGATGAAGATCTATCCTTGGTAACAATTGATAGAGCAGAAATGACTGTATTATAAGCTGAAGATTCTTCAGAGATGGTCAGCAAAGATATTCTTGTAATTGAAGATTCAGTTATTATAGGAGCTGATACTTATATTTGCAGAGATGATAATGAACATCAAGTAGTGTTATGCTTGCCAGGAGCAAAAACAGAAGTTGTGAAACAAGCCTTGAAACGACTTAATGTAATGGATCTGTTTTTATTCATGTTGGTACAAATGATGTCACCAACAAAGATTCTCTGACTGTTAGTCGGGAGCTGACAGCCCTCCTAGATACTATAGCTTGTACTGGTGTTAGGACATATTTTTCACAAATCACCTATATAAAGGATAGTCAGGTCACTGTGAATGAAAAAAAATTTTGGATAAACACCAACATGGAAAAATGTCCTGTTTTAAAAAATGGAAATGTGTAGAGCATCCAAGCCTTCTTTTGGGCACATGTGTTCAGACAGGATGGTGTGCATTTGTCTAGATCAGGGAAGAAATTTTTGCAGCAGATATTTTGCAATATTTGACAAACACTAGCCAGGATTTTTGCCAGGTCAAAAATATAACAGTTCACAGCAACATTTGATGCATCTTTGATGGTTGTTAATGCTAGGAGCTTTAATACTAAAGTTTTTTTATTAGAACATTTGCTACATTCCCACAAGATTGATGTTGTTATAGTTTGTGAAACATGGTTAAAGAACAATGACTGGAAAAAAGTTCTGTCAGGGTATAAATGTTTTTACCGTAACAGACATTCTAACAAAAAATCAGGTGTAGGTGTTATGATAGGGATTAAAGATAGCTATGAGATTTGTGATTATTACATGTTCAGTGATAACATCAGTACTATAGACTGTATAACTGTGACAATAAAGACAACCCTGGAACGTATAACAATTGTTGGAGTGTACAGACCACCAAAGTTAAGTGCAGATGACCTAGAGGAATTCATACATTTCTTACATGAAACACAGGAGAGAAGAATAATATTAGCTGGGGACTTAAATTTACCAGAAACAGACTGGAATAATATTGATTCAACAACATTAGTAAAGAAATTATTCAGAGTATATTCAGGAACAACAAATGCTTCAGATTGTAAAAAAAACTACCAGGGGACGGAATATACTAGATATTTGTGTTCCCAAAGAAATTACTGTAACTTCAAGTCAAGTTTTACCACCATTGATGTGCAGTGATCATGGGGTCATAAAGGTTAATTTGTTGCTAGATAATTCTGCCAAACTGAAATCTAAACCAATGCACAGAAGGTTAATTACAGATTATAGGGAAACAAAACAGTTACTATATAAAACTAAATGGAGTGAGTTGTTCAGTGGAAAAACTGCAGATGGAATGTGAAAAGTTTTGAAAGAGAAATTGTTTGAGTGCAAAAAGTCAAAAAAATGTTTAACATCAGGATCTAGGCACGCAACATCAGGGGGTATATTTCCATAAGAACAAGATACCTGATTAAGGTGAGAGACAAAAAAAATAAGAAATGGAAGACAGGTCAAACTACAACTTTGAAAACTGAATTAAACGAGCTGGACAAACAGATTAAGCATAGTGTTAGACAAGATCAAGAAAATTTTGAAGAAAATTTATATAAAGATATTTAGCATAATAAGAAACCTTTTTATAGCTACAGAAGATGTGGAAGGAGTAAAGATACACAAATTGATAAACTGTGCAGATTCTAAAATGTATTCTCAGACACAACAGAATATAGATATATTTACAAAATCTTATGCAAAACAGTTTGGCTCCACAAAAGGGGTGGTAAGTTATCCTAGTGACATCCAGGTAACCCTAGATATTGGAATCAAATTAGATTATATTGAAAAAGAACTGTGCAAACTGGATCCAAACAAAGCACACGGAGGAGACGGAATAAGTAACAATGACCTGAGAACACTTAAGCAGGAACTTACACTACCATTACATCTATTATTCACTAGGTCATATAAATATGGGGAGATTCCTCAAGATTGGAGACATGCACTTATTACACCTGTCTTTAAGGGAAAGGGGAGTAGGACAAACCCAGAATCATATAGACCCTTAAGTCTACTTTCATGTTGTGGAAAAATAATGGAGAAGGTAATACTGGATAAGTTATTGTCACAACTGGATAGGTTGGGATTTGAAACCATATATCAGCATGCATATGTTGAAAATAGATCTATTACCACCTGTAACATGATGTTCTATAACAATATAATACCAGCTATGAATGAAAAATGGTGCTGTGATGTGATTTATATAGATTTAACTTTAGAATTTGACAGGGTCATGCACAAAACACTGCCCGATGCAGCTCGACTGAAGAAACTCTAGCTGTACTCGGTTGCATACCACCTACTCAGAGGTGATCTCTGCCTGACATACAAGGCCATGACCAACCCAGAATTGATGGACATGCTCCACCTAAAGAAAACCATATCCCCTCAAGCCACACGCTCCAGGGATCTAAACCTCACCACAACAATAAATAGGATGTGCTGGAGGGATAGATTCCTGTCCCAGAGACTTCCCATGCTCTGGAACAAGATTCCAATCTACGTTAGGCAGAGCTTCTCGCTAACCCTCTTCAAGAGAATCCTTGACGAGTGGATGGGAAACAGAAAGTTTACCTCAGAGATCACTTCAATGGCTCTGCTGGACAGAACCACAGGAAACTAATCTAAAGGGGCGGCGAAAGCCAACACGTTCCAGCTAGGCTTTTAAATGCCTTCGGTTAGATAGGTTCATAGGTAGGTACTAGGCTATCAATAAATTAGTACAACTAGGTATTGATGTACTGTTGATAAGATAGATAGCTGCATGGCTTACAAATAGGACATGGCAAGTATCACATACCAACTGGACAGGTGAAATCATTGGTTACAGTCAAGGTGTCCCACAGGGCTCTGTACTAGTCCCTTACTTGTTTACATTGTACCTTTCAGACCTTACTTTTTCATCTAAGGTGTTCTACAGTCTATATGCTGATGACCTGAAATTGGGTAAACTGATTACAATTGTTACAGATAAGGCATGTCTGCAAAATAATTTGACTAAATTGACCATTTGGGCACAGGAGAATAATATGTTGATAAATACATCAAAAACTAAGCATATGAGATTTGGGAGACATAAACTGAAAGGTGAATATTTAATACAGCACACAGTGATTGAAACTGTAAACTCATTTGACCTGGGTATATGGGTAGATTCAGCTATGAGTTTGTCTAATCATATCAACCAATTGGCTAATGATAGTTATAGACCTATAGATTGTATAAAAAGATTTATAAAGTCTAGGAAATCAAACATAATGAAGTCATTGTTTATTAGTTACATTAGACCCAAACTTGAGTATGGAATAACATTATGGAAATCCTATAGGAAAAGAAGCATGAATAAACTGGAAAGAGTACAGTGGAAATATACTAAGGGCATCCATGGATGTGAAAATCTAAGTTATTATGAAAGACTAAAATATCTGAACTTGTACAATGTCTCTTACAGATATTTAAGAGGAGATCTTATTCAGGTATATAGGGCATTTAGGGACAACTACCTCTGGAAATGTTTGGGGTTATCAAAAAGTACTAGAGAATCATCAGATAACCTATGTAGAAGATTCTATATGAATGAGAAGTGTACTAATCAGTTCTCTGACAGAGTAGCTGATGCTTGGAACAGACTACCAAATTACATTAAAGCAAGTACTAGTTTAGATATTTTTTAAGAACAGCCTGGACATTTATTATGGGAACAAGTGTTTTGGCATATTGGCAAGCTAGAAGGGCTTTAATGCCCGTGACTGAAACATTTGTATGTATGTATGTATGTATGTATGTGTCTAGTGCAACAACCCCAGAATGCCAAATGCAACAGCAACAGAAAATTGGAAACAATCCAATGATTTCAGTACACAGGAATTTGTTTTAGCCAATCCCTTAAATTCAAGTATCATATTAGAACCATTAACTCAAAGATCAGCTAACAACTATTATATATATGTGTGTATATATATATATATATATATATATATATATATATATATATATATATAATGTCAACTTTCCATCCCCAGAAGGAAAATTGGCCACTGAAAAAGGAGTTCTACTTGGCAGATAAAATATGGTCTCCACATAATAGCAAACACATCCAAATAAATATAAAACAACAGAAAGACCGCCAACTATATTATCAACAACAAGAACAAAAAATGAGTCCCAGCTCTACTTTCAAAGTCTGGATAATTTATTAAATACGGTTCAGTATATTTACAGAAACAGTTCTTAATCTCTTAGCGCCTCGGCCAACAGCCTTTTCAGAGTAAAAAACTTACAATCACTAAAAGACCACTTTATATATAATTATAAAACATTTCATTAAATTCAATTAAACTATTATTCAATTGAAACATGACAAAGTAAATGTTTAAAGAGATAGCCTTAAATAAGGCTTTGCCAGTTACATTCCCTGTTTAAACCATGCGGAGACAAAGTGCCATATTTCATAATTAGAACAGATTCCTTCTGTCTCAATATATTTTTCTGATGATCAACATTATTAAAATGAAGTGGTACATGTTCTAAAACCGTTACTTTCATACAACTACTATCCCCACCATGACATAAGTTAAAATGCTCTGCAATAGGACTAGTTAGTTTTTTTTCTTCACATCTCTAACATGTTCTTTTATTCTGTCTGCCAACATTCTCTTTGTTTCACCAATATAATATTTATTACATGCACAAAAAATAACATAAATTAATCCCTTACTTCTACAGGAGTATTTGGCCCTAACAGTGAAATTTTTCCCATTAATTTTAACTACTTCAGTTACTATGTATTTACACACTGAACAACTACCACAAGGGAAAGTTCCTACATCTTTAATATTATTGACTATAAGAGTTTTAGGTTGTTTAAAAATGCTATGAACTAAAAAGTCCCTAATACTTTTGGCTTTTTTATATGAAATAATCAATTTAGTATTTTATAAGGAATCAATTTCATTCTTAATAACATTCCAATATTGTTTAATTAATTCATTCATAATACCAGAGAAATTTGTATATTTTGTCACAAAAAAATATTTTTCTTCATTTGCTGTATGATTGTTATATCTATATTTATTATATTCTCTATCACTTATTTTTATGTTAAAACTCTCTTTAAACACTTTTATAAGACTATTTTTAATTGCAGTGGCATCATATCCCCTATTAATAAATAATTTAGCCACTCTCAGGGACTCATCATAGGCTAGATTAACATCAGAATTTAATCTTTTTATTCTAGTAAATTCTCCATAGGGGATAGCTCTTAAAGTGTGTGTTGGATGGCAACTACTTCCACACATTTTCCAACTAATTTCATCAAATTTTCTATAAATACTAGTATGTATGAAGTGATCATTAACGCCTTTTAGAGAGATGTCCAAATAATTAATTTTAGAACCTATCTGTACATCACTAAATTTTATGCCATACTGATTAATATTTAATTCATGAATAAATTGTCCAGAAATTTCATAACCATCTTTACAGATAAAAATAAGGTCATCAATAAATCTATAATATTTTACAACATATGTATTAAAAAAATGTAACTTATACAAAAACTCATTTTCAAACATCCCCATAAATAAATTAGCATAAGCCGGAGCAAAAGCTGCTCCCATCGCTGTTCCGGTTAACTGTTTGTATAATTTACCATTGAATTCAAAAATATTATTATTTAAACAGAATTCTACCATTTCTAATACATAGTGGGTTTTAGGACAGTCACCCAAAAAAAACTTGATAGCTTCTAATCCCCAAAAATGGGAGATATGTGTGTATAGACTCTCTACATCAACAGTAATAAAATACATTCCTTCCTTCCAACATACATTTTTAATATTTTGAAGGAAGTCGTAGGAGTCCTTAATATAAGAGGGCAATGTCAAAACTTTTTCAATTAGTATTTCATGTAGTAAGGTACAAACATTATATGTAAAAAAAGCCATGAGCTGACACAATAGGACGGCCTGGAGGGCTGTCCAAATTCTTATGTACCTTCGGCAGACAAAAAAATCTTGCCATTTGATTATTCTTAATAATTATCTTTTGGTCAACATCAGACTTTGTAAAATAGTGTAGTCTAATACCTTTCTGTAATAGGTTATTAAAATCTATTTCTGCTTTCTTCATATAAGCTACATTAGTCTCAAGATATACATCTTTATTGTCAAGATGTTTCATGCACATGTCATAGTAGTCACAAGCGTTTAAAATAACCAATTTTCCCCCTTTATCCGAGGGCTTGAAAACTATGTTATCATTTTTACTAAGTGCTCGTAATTTATTCCATTCTATTTTAGTTAAATTATAGTGATGTATTTGTTTCATGAAACATTCTAACTCTTTATCTAGCATTAAATTTAACACACATTCAAATTTTTGTATTGTCACATTCTTATAAGGGGGTAAAAAAGAACTATTAGATTTTAGCATACTCGTATCCAAAATACTATATGCATTACTTATATCTTCATTGTCTGATATACAAGAGTAAAAACTCTCATCACTATCTGCATCACTATTTAACATTTCCACAGTAGAACTGTTAATATTGTTAGTAGGATGAGAGGTAAGCCTAAAAAAATATTCTCTAAGATTCATTTTACGAAATAGCTGAAATAGTTCTGTTTTTAACTCGTATTTCTTAGGAAAACAAGTAGGAACAAATTTTAACCCCTTTTCCAAAATGCCTAATTCAACGTTATCTAAAACATAGTTGGACAAATTAACCACATAATTGCTAACTATAGTCTCATTATTAAATTCAGGACCATCTACCTCTTTTAAAATGTCCATCGCCCGAGTCTCTATGGCGTTCTGAGTTGCTCCAGCCCCTTTTCCTGGAGTTCGTGTAATGTCCATTGAAGTTCTAGAATGTTTTCTGGAAGCCTTCCGAGTTCGCGGCTCCTGGCAATTCAGGAAAGTTCTCTCTATCATCTTCTTCCCACGATGACGCGCCGCTTTCACCAGACAGGAAGCCTTTATTTTTATATGGTTCAGAAACCGGATTTCCTCTTTGAAACGATACAGCCTTTTTTCTGATTCTCTGGTTACTAGTGAACACAAACGCCCTCTTGTGTTCATAATCTCTAATGTCTCTAGTTAACTTATATTTTTTCCGATCAATAAGATCTTTCTCATAGTTGGCTAATTTTGTATTTATACCCACCAGGAAATTTTCCAAAGTGGTACTGGAAGTTATGCTCACTAGTTGGTCGCATACATGTTTCATTTCATTTACAAGTTTCTCTTTTTTGATATTATCTCTCTCAGTTAAAATTGAAACCCATTCAACACTGCACCAATGTGCAGCTGCTATCCAACGTTCATGAAACTTTTGATCTACCTCATCATTAAGATCAAATGGTGTGGAAGGGTTCTTAACTGATCTTAGACCACGGGGTGTAATATCTAGTTCCGCATATCTTTCAAGACTACCAATATTATAAAAGACCGCCGTTTCTTTAAAAATTAACTTTTCCAGTTTGATACACAAATCCTGTGCATCAGGATTGTCAGGTATGGTAATTTTCTTGCCTACCATTGCAAACGGATTAATGGCAGTCCTCATTCTGGAATTCTCCCATTTTTTCATAACACCCAGACCAGAGCCTCCTGGACCTTCAGGGATCATTTTAGTCAAACCAGGTAAATTGTTATCAGCTTCACTAGTTATTAAAACATTGGCACGACCAGAATTATCACCATTGCGTTGAAATATTTCCATACCAGACTCTCTAAATATGCGCAGAAAGCAGCACATGGACTCACTTGTCATATTATAAAACAACAGAAAGACCGCCAACTATATTATCAACAACAAGAACAAAAAGTGAGTCCCAGCTCTACTTTCAAAGTCTGGATAATTTATTGAATACAGTTCAGTATATTTACAGAAACAGTTCTTAATCTCTTAGCGCCTCGGCCAACAGCCTTTTCAGAGTAAAAAACTTACAATCACTAAAAGACCACTTTATATATATAATTATAAAACATTTAATTAAATTCAATTAAACTATTATTCAATTGAAACATGACAAAGTAAATGTTTAAAGAGATAGCCTTAAATAAGGCTTTGCCAGTTACATTCCCTGTTTAAACCATGCGGAGACAAAGTGCCATATTTCATAATTAGAACAGATTCCTTCTGTCTCAATATATTTTTCTGATGATCAACATTATTAAAATGAAGTGGTACATGTTCTTGTTCTTGTTGTTGATAACATCCAAATAAATGTCCACTCTCTGAACAACAGCATATGTCAATTTATCACCCTGTCCCATCAAAAAGAGCACAATTGCTCAATGCTGAAAAAGGCAAAATGGATTCCCATTCGGAAAAGATGCAGACTCATGAGAACCTTCCTAACATACAATTTTTTTAATTTAGAAACATTCCACCAGTTTATCAGCAGGGTCACTAAAACATTGTCAGTTTATAATCCAAGATAACAATCTGCAATTACCCCGTCGTTTACCACCCCCCAACAACAGATGCCCTGATCAGAGTTTTCCATCAATGCCCCCATATTGGGAAACTATTACCACACCAACTAAAATCAATTTCCACATTCCATAAATTCCATTACCATTTTAAAAAGGTTTCCATAAGAAAAGCTTCTTCAATATGCACCCTACTTGAAACTATATCTACCCAACCTCCTCTCTGTGATTAGTAGTAATTATCTACCTTTCACTGACTTCATCCTCCCTGCTTCATACTATCTACTCTAATCTCTTCTTATTCCTATCCACATCCTCCTTTCCAAACTAACATCACATACTAATCCTTTGCTACACCTGTCCCATTACTGCCTCTCATCCACCTCCATCACATACTTGTATATAATGTATCTATTACTCTGTAAGACTGTATTGCCAACAGCATAACAAAATAATGCTTTGTATAACATTTTGCCAATTACTGGTGTTTGCTCTGTCAAGTCTAGTCAGTGCCATGGTTGGATCCTGTCGGATCTGCCAACCCACAGTTGAATCAGATGAAAATAGACAACATTGGATCTGATGATAACCTGATTACATTACTCTGTATCTATACTTGATCAATGTTGCCTGTATTTTTCTATCTTCCCCTGTCTGAGCCTAAAAATAATCCATTTGTATCAGTGTTCTACCCTGGTACACAGATGAAAATAAAGCTAAAATAAAGTCCAGGGTTCTCAGCTGGGACCTCTGGCATCTACTTTTCTGAAGTAAAAGCTAATACCAAAGGGCTCTGGCTGACTATGTATGCAGATGACTGCAAGTTAGCAGCAGTCATTGAATCCCCAGATGACTCCACCATCTTGCAGGAAGGTTTGTCTCAAATAACTGGTGCCAAAATCATGGACTGAAACTAAATGCCAAAAAATGCATTATTGTATCCTTTGGGAAGTCATCTACCAGAGAGAACTACCATACTGCCAATACACTCCTAAGAGTTGACCTAGTTGTTCGAATTTGGGAACTTATGTGGACAGTGACCTAAATTTTGACCGTGTAACTATTGTTGTAAGAAAGTCTTTCTATATTGTACTACTTATAAACAAAAGGATTGTGTCTAGATCTAGGAATGTCATTGTCCTCCTTTACTCAGCCCTCATAAGGCCAATCATTGAATATAATGCCCCTTTTAGCATATATATCTGTCTAGATACATGCAACAACTAGAACACCTACAGAGATACCTTACTAAAAGGATACAAGGCCTAAACAACATGCCCTATATGGACTGACTCAAAGCCCTGTCACTATACTCTGTATCCTACAGACTGCTAAGAGGTGACCATGTCTGGCATACAAGGCATCCTCTGACCCATCACTGATGGATTTACTGCATATCAGCAAGTCAAATGGCATCAGCAAATGTGGTTTAGGGTTCAAAACATCTTCTGCAACATCAGCAAAATAGTTTGGAGGGACAGCTATATTTTGCAGAAGATACTGCTGCTTTGGGACACACTCCCCATCCACATAAACCAAAGTTCCTCCTTGTCCATATTCATGCTCAGCTTAGATCTATGAATGGTAAACATAACATTTACCCCAGGACTGCTCCCTGTACTACAAATGGATAGAGGCAGCTCATAAATGCTTTATCCCATGCATGGATCCCCTCACATTATTAGTGGTATGATCGCAGTTATCATTAGGGGTAAAATATAATTATCAGCCATAGGATGGATAAGGCCAATCTATAACCAAATGAGATAGGCTATTTTGAGCAGAAAAAGAGAAACTGGCTAGGCTTAAAATGGCCCGCAAGAGCAACTAGCCTAGTACTTACTTATGAACCTAAAAAAAAGCATACTGAATTCCTTGTATTTGTACACACCAGTTAGTGCTCAAAATTAAAGTTAGGTGAGTTGTTCACACTTTACCTTATAGTTCAGGGTTTGATTCTCTCAGCCTCTGTTAAGCTACCGTGTGACTTTGAGCAAGTCACATAAGCTGACAGTGCTCCTATGTGATGAGTATACCTCTCAACTTCTTAATGCAAAAATTATCGGTAAAGCAAAAAATAATGGGGGGAGACAAAGGCCCCAAATGTGGGACATATTTTAAATATTGCTATTAGAAAATATCTAGGGTAAAATGTTTAGCAGAAAACCAAAACTCTAATAAAGAACAAACCAAAAATATGAGGCAAAAATCTGGACAGTCTGCAAAATTCTTAACAGTTGAGAAGTATTGCACTCATTGTCAAAAGGTCTTTGTAGATCATTGCTGAACAGTCTAGAATTAGGAGCAGAAGATTAAGGCTATAAGCTGTTTAACAAGGTATTTACAGTAGTCTGGGATTTGAATCCCATTCTGTCAGACTCCACTCTGAGAAAGTCAGTTAACTAGACAAGATTGTTTTTCAGCTTACATAATCAGTTCTGAACAGTCCCGATGCCCCAACTAACATAAAAGCAAGGACTATATGAAAAGTGATGTGACTGATATCTCAAAATAAGTGTTGCAGGCTGGTATGAGCCCAGCCCTGAGCAGCATTCTACCTTCTCCAAAGATGATGCTGACTTTGTGGGAACCTGGGCAAAATTCTTGGCTAGGTTTATAAGGGCCTCTGGGCCAATAGCCTAGTATCATCCTATGAACCTATGAACCAACAGAAAATGATTGATGTTAATAATTAGCTTAGCTACTGGTGTCACTACAACGGGGGTCCAATATTTGTCAGCCTGGATGAACATGATTGACAGGCCATGCTGCTTTGCCAGGGATGGCCTGCATCTGTTGCCACTAGGCTTTCGGATATTGGCTAAAACCATTACCTGCACCATAGTGCCTTTTTTAGGCATTGCCAAACAAAGAAACAAACCTTCCAACATAGCAAAATCTACTTATGATAAGCTAGTACTGCTCAATGCTAGGAGTCTCAGTAAAAAAAATAAACTCCCTGGAAGCACTCCTCACCCTGGAGAATGCTGACATCTGTGCAGTTACTGACACATGGTTCAAAGCTGGGGAAAGCACCCTGGCAGTGCAAGGCTATAATGCCTTCCATACATTCAGACCATGCACGGCACATGAAGGGAAATGGTGGAGGTGTATCAATCTACACAGAAGATAAGCACTCCTTAAGACTGGTCAAACAATATGACATGCTTGAGCTACTCCATGTTCAACTAACCACAGGTAAAATTCCTTACCATATCCTTGCTAGCTAAAATTCCTTACCATATCCTTGCTAGCTACAGGTCCCCCACCATGACCAAAAAAAAAAACATACCTCATACATGAATGCACAAGAATCTCTTACAATTCAGCGCAACACCATACTCATGGGTGATTTCAACTATCTCTCCATTAACTAGGAAGCTTACATGTTCACTAATATGCAGGTTCAAAGATTTCTAGACTTTGTTAATACAAATGCCACGGAACAGCTAGTCTGCATTCCTACTAGGGATACAAATATCTTAGAAATGGTACTCACAAATATGGGGGAGAGTTGCACCTCCCCCCACAAGTGTAGTGTCCTTACTAGTCAGATCAGATCAATCTCCTTTGAAATAAATAAAAAGCTAGAACCCCCATCTAAGCCCAAAACCTCTAAGACGTTTTTTAAGGCTATCTACCTCCTATTAAGTGATGGCATAGCTACTTTAAAAGCTTCCCCAAACCTAGAAAATACGGAGGCCTATGTGGAGGTAAACACAAAAGCACTCTACAACCATATAAGCAGCTGCATAAAAACAGCAGTAACAGACCAAAATAAACCTAGGTCAAACTCCAAAAACAAGCCACCCTGGTGGACCCTGGTATAAATAAGTTGTACAACAAAATAAAGAAAATCCTATCCAGACGTAGGACAGGACATGCATAACAAGGCAAAAAAAAATCTCTCATTAGTTTAAACAAGCAAATCAGGGGACTAGCCAAGACTTCAGAAACCAACTTTGAAGTAAAAATAGCCTCCCAAACAAAGTATAACCATAAGGCATTTTCCTGGTATGTCCACAATCTTAAGGGCAACACTCAAAAATGTACAGAGTTAGTTGCAAACACTACAGCATATATCCAGCTAGAAGATCTAGCAAATCTGCTGGCTAATAAATTCAGCTTGAATCCCCCCCATCATCTCCGGTTACCCCCCCCCCAGGAAATAACATCCACCATTACTCTACCAGTCATCACAACAGAACATAACACTACACTATCCAAAGCTAAAAAACATGGCCTTGATGGGTCCTGACAATATCCCAAGATGCCTCTTAAATAGCTTGAAACATGACTTATCATGCCCACTAGGATTACTATTTAACAACAGCCTCCAGGCAGGCTTTGTCACTGAGGAGTGGAAGAAGCAATGGTCATCCGTCTGTATAAAGGGGGGATATCAACTGACCCAGAAAATTAAAGACCCATAAGTCTGACTAGTCTTATATGCAAGACCATGGAAAGAATAATCATGGACCTAATAAACATGGGAAATCTCCAAACATTGGACCTAACCCAGGTTGGTTTTATCAAGGGCAGGCCATGCCTGCTCAAGCTGAAGGATTTCTTTGAGAAAGTCACCAAGGCAATGGATGAAGGTAAAACAGTACATACTGCCTACCTTGACCTGGCTAATGCATTTGACACAATTCCCCACTTGGGTATTTTAAGTAAACTCACAAAATTGGACATAAATCCCTTTGTCACCAAATGGATAGCTAACTGGTTCACAGACAGAACACATGTTGTTAGAGTGGGGGAATCCAGATCCAGCAAGAGGCCAGTTACCAGTGATGTACCACAGGGCTAAGTGCTAGGACCTCTCCTGTTCAGAATATATTTCTCTTAAGTCAAGGCTCATGTAGATTGGCTTTGGATGACCATTTTGCTGATGACTGCAAGTTGCGGACAATCTTTGAATCCCTCAGTGACACAGATATCCTTTAGAAAGGTCTGTCTCAGACAAATAATTGGTGCTTGAGCCATGGCCTAAAACTAAATGCAAAAAAAAAATTGCATAATTACACACTTTGGGAAGTTGAATACCCCTGAAAATTGTAACATTAATAGCACACCCCCAAGACTGGACCCAGTGGTTATAGAGCTCTAGATACACAGATAGACAGCAACCTGAACTTTGACAACCATGTGTCCACAGTGGTGAGGAAATACTTCTACGTGGTACAGCTTATAAGCAAGGGCATGGCATCCAGATCCAAGAAAGTAATAGTCCCACTATTCGCAACCCTCACCAGACAAATGAGTAAAATGCACATTTCGGCATGTACCCGACTGGGTACTTACAACAACTGGAATGGACTTAGAGGTTCCTTATACAAAAAAAAAGGAGTGTAAATAAGATGTCATATGCAGATTGCCTAAAAGCTCTATACCTTTACTTCTGTCTCCTACTGAGTGTTAAGGGGTGATCTACACCTAACCTACAAGGCATTCTCAAATCTGGTCCTGATGGAACTGTTACACATCTGCAAAACAAACAGCGCAAGGATTACCTGATCCAATGATCTAAACCTGGCCTGTGATGTGAACAAAACATGCTAGCGGGACAAATATGTGTCTCAGAGATTACCTCTTCTCTGGAGCATGCTACCTATACACATGAAGCAGAGCCCTTCCCTCACCCTCTTCAAACACAATTTGGATCAAAGGATGGGAAACTGTAAATTCTCCTCTGGGGTGGCGCATATGTCCCTCATGGACAGGGCAGTTTGTAAAATACCCAGAGACAGGCACAATCCTAAGCCATCCTCTAGCCCTTATGTACTGAAAGTCTGGGTAATAATGGCTAGGCTTGTAAGGGTTCTTGAGCAATTAGCTTAGATCTCCTATGAACCTGTGAGCATTCTAAAATGCATGCAATGACTGGCTGTTCCTACGTATGGGCTCACTGTAAATCCAGCATTATCCATAGGAACAAATCTGGCTCAAAATTTTAAAACACAAAATAGATGTCACGCCAAATCCTTTTATAAAAAATGTTACTGTTGCCATTTCCTCCACAATGTTGTGGAGACACTAAAGAATTACCTTCATAGCACAGCTCCAGACCTCCACGCTCACCAGAATCTGTGACTCAAAGTAAAAAAATAAAAAAAAAGCACGCGCGCGCGCGCGCACACACACACACATGTGTATATACATACATATATATATATATATATATATGTGTGCGTGTGTGTGTGCGCGCGCGCGCGCGTATGTATGTGAGAGACTAAAAATGTAATTCATAGTGCCACAGTGGAATCTAATCATTCACAGATAAAAAAGTGGTTACATGTACACTTCACCAATAAATATCTCTGTTAAAAAAATTGTTAGCAACTGTCTCTGAAACTGATGCACTGTGCGGGTGTCATCTCTTTCATATGCAAGGTATGTTGCTAACCAAAACCATGCAATCAGTAAGAAGAGATGGAACAGAAATTACGATCTGTAATACAAGGCCACATTTAAAACAAAACAAGTTTTTCTTTTTCTAAACAATTTATATTCGGAAAATGTTTTATCCATGGCTAACTTTGTTTTATCAATCAAGCTTTGCAGTTGTGACCAAATCACACCAGGTATTGGTAAGCCTGCATTATCCACACACACACACACACACACACACACACACACACACACACACACACACACACACACACACACCTGGGTTATATTGCTTAGCAATACACAATTGAAATATATTCAGTTTTCGGTCTACCTCTAACAGAGTAAATTTAATGCCCCAATTTTCCTTCACTGTTACTATAAGGAATGCAGTTTTGCAGTTCACTTTTCTGTGTCGTCACCAGCACTGAATATATGGAATGTAGGTTCATAGGTTGGTACTAGGCTATCAGCCCTAGGGCCTATACAACCCTAGCCATAACAATTCCCTGGCTATTTCTTCCCACACTATTTTCTTCCCTGGACCCCTGTCTAGCAGGGTGACTGACATGATCCCCGGGGTGAATTTCCTTTCTTCCATCCAATCATCAAGGTTCCTTTTGAAGAGGGCCAAAGAGGCACACTGCTTGACATGTATGGGCAGTCTATTCCAGAGTCTGGGGAGTCTCTGGGTCAGGAACCTATCCCTCCAGCATGTTTTGTTTATTGTGATGACAAGGTTTAGATCCCTGGAGCGTGTGGCTCTGAGGGACTGGGATTTCTTTAAGTGTAGCATGTCCAACAGCTCTGGGTTTGACATGGCCTTGTATGTTAAGCAGAGATCACCTCTGAGTAGACGATATGCGACAGAGTATAGCTGGAGTTTTTTAAGGCGGTCAGCGTAGGGCATCTGCTTTAGGCCTGTGAATCTTTTAGTGAGGTATTTCTGCGGCCTTTCCAGTTGTTGCAGATGTCTTGAGAGGTACATACCAAATGGGGCGTTGTATTCTATAATGGGTCTAATGATGGATGAGTACAGTGGGACAATAACCTCCTTTTTTCTGGATGAAAAGCCCTTAGTGATGAGGTGTGCCACATAGAAGGATTTCCTGACTGTTGTGGCAATGTGGTTATCAAAGGTGAGACCACTGTCCACCTGTGTCCCTAAGTCTCTTATTACACTTTCGGTGTTTAGTGTACTAGTTTCATAGTATAGTACTAGGCTATCTGCCCTAGGGCATTTATAAGCCTAGCCAAAGTGTAGGTGGCTTTCGCCACCCCATGTAATGATACAAAAGTGTACAATTTAAATTAAATTTAGTTTACTGTGCCTCTATCTAGCAATGACATAGAGATGACCCCCGGGGTAAATCTACGATCACCCATCCATTCGTCCAGATTTCTCTTGAAGAGAGTCAGTGAGGGGCTCTGCCTAACATGGACAGGTAACCTGTTCCAGAGTGCGGGAAGCCTCTGAGTTATGAATCTGTCCCTCCAGCATGTCCTATTCATATTTGTGCTGAGGTTTAGATCTTTAGCTCTCGTGGCTCTGATGGATTTGGATTTTTTGAGGTGGAGCATGTCCATTAATTCTGAATTGGACATGGCCTTGTATGTAAGGCACAGATCACCTCTGAGCAGGCGGTATGCTACTGAATAGAGCTGGAGCTTTTTCAGTCTGGCAGCATATGACATATGCTGGAGACCCTTGATCCTCTTGGTAAGGTACTTTTGGGGTCTCTCCAGCTGCTACAGGTGCCGGGTGAGGTACATACCATATGGAGCATTGTACTCAATCATAGGCCTGATAAGGGAGGAATATAAGGGTACAATGACATCCTTTGATCTGGATGTGAATCCCTTCATGATAAGGTGGGCAAGGTAGAAGGTCTTTCTAACCACTTTGGCGACGTGGGTGTCAAATGAGAGGTCACTGTCAACTTGGGTCCCCAGGTCTCTGATTACTTTTTCCATACTTAATGGATTACCACCCATGTGGTAATTTGTGGGTACTTTGTTTTTTCCAAAGGGGATGACTATACATTTTTTGGCATTTAGTTTAAGGCCATGGCTCTGGCACCAGTCGTCTGTTTCTGTGAGGCCCTTCTGGAGGATGCATGTGTCAGCTGGTGTGTCGACTATGGCGCCTAGTTTGCTGTCGTCTGCAAACTTTGTCAGCCACAACCCCCCTGTGTTTGCCTGCACATCTGAGAAATAAATGCCGAACAAGAGGGGTCCCAAGACAGAGCCCTGTGGGACTCCACTTGTGACTGGCTTACAGTCTGACATAGCTCTAGCTATTCTGACTTTGTGGGTTCTGTCCTTTAGCCAGTTTGCAACCCATCTTCTGACAAATGGGTTTACATTTAAGCTGTTGAGCTTGTCTATGATGCCTGAGTGGGGTATTGTGTCGAAGGCTTTTGCCAGATCCAGGTAGGCTGTATGAACTGCTTTGCCTTCATCGATGGCTCTAGTGACTGTTTCAAAAAAGTCCACCAGGTTTAAAAGACAGGATCTGCCTTTTACAAAGCCGAACTGGTTAGGGTCAATTGTCTGTAGGTCCTCGATGTCTTTGTTTATGAGTTCCATAATGATCCTTTCCATAGCTTTGCAGACCAGGCTGGTCAAGCTTATGGGGCGGTAGTTTCCGGGGTCTGTAGAGGTGCCACCTTTGTGGAGTGGGACCACTGTAGCTGTACGCCAGTGTTCAGGGATGTATCCTGTAGCAAGGCTAAGATTAAACAGCGTTCTTGTGTGCGGGTTTAGCTCCTCTAGGAGTTCACGTAGCACGCAACCCGGGACACCGTCAGGTCCCATGGATGCTGTATTTTTAGCTTTGCTGAGGGCAGCTCTCACCTGGATATCTGAGATTTCAGGGAGGTTGCATTCAGCTGAGATATTTATTTTGTCTTTTGGGGGAGAGGGAGGGAAGAAATTTGCACTGAACCTGTCTGCCAGTATGTTGGCAATATCTGTGGGGTCAGTGTATTTTTTGCTGTTATGAACTCTGCGCATATCTGAGGATTTCCGCCCATGTTTCTAACATAACTGAAGAAGGCCTTGTGATTGTCTTTAGTGTCCTTAGCGATTTTTCTCTTGAAGTTGGCCTTTGATGATTTTATTAGCGAAATTATTATTTTATTACTGCCACCTATATGGTAATTCACGGGTACATGTTTCTTCACAAAGGGGATAACTATACATTTCTTGGCATTGAGCTTGAGCCCATGGCTCTGGCACCAAGCATCTGTTTCTGTAAGGCCCTTTTGCAGAGTATCCACATCATTTGGGGATTCAATAATGGCTCCCAATTTGCAGTCATCTTAGGTTCATAGGTTCATAGGTTGGTACTAGGCTATTGGCCCTAGGGCCTATACAAGCCTAGCCATAACAATTCCCTGGATATTTCTTCCCACAATATTTACTTCTCTGAACCCCTGTCTAGCAGGGTGACTGACATGATTCCCGGGGTGAATTTCCTATCTCCCATCCAATCATCAAGGTTCCTTTTGAAGAGGGCCAAGGAGGTGCTCTGCTTGACATGTATGGGCAGTCTATTCCAGAGTATGGGGAGTCTCTGGGCCAGAAACCTATCCCATCAGCATGTTTTGTTCATTGTGATGACAAGGTTTAGATCCCTGGAGCGTGTGGCTCTGAGGGATTGGGATTTCTTTAAGTGGAGCATGTCCAACAGCTCAGAGTTTGACATGGCCTTGTATGTTAAGCAGAGATTGCCTCTGAGTAGACGATATGCCACAGGGTATAGCTGGAGTTTTTTTAGACGGTCAGCATATGGCATCTGCTTTAGGCCTGTGATTCTTTTAGTGAAGTATTTCTGTGGCCTTTCCAGCTGTTGCAAATGTCTTGTGAGGTACATACCAAATGGGGCATTATACTCTATAATGGGTCTAATGAGGGATGAGTACATTGGGACAATGACCTCCTTTTTTCTGGATGAAAAGACCTTAGTGATGAGGTGTGCCACATAGAAGGATTTCCTGACTGTTGTGGCAATGTGGTTATCGAAAGTGAGACCACTGTCCACCTGTGTCCCTAAGTTTCTCATCACACTATTGATGTTTAGTGTACTGCCACCTATGTGGTAATTCATGGGTACATGTTTTTTTCCAAAGGGGATAACTATACATTTCTTGGCATTAAGCTTGAGCCCATGGCTCTGGCACCAGGCATCTGTTTCTGTAAGGCCCTTTTGTAGAATATCCACATCATTTGGGGATTCAATAATGGCTCCCAGTTTGCAGTCATCTGCGAACTTTGTTAGCCAGAGTACCTTAGTGTTGGCCTGTACTTCAGAGTAGTAGATGCAAAACAAGAGTGGTCCCAGGAATGAACCCTGAGGTACATCTGTGAACTTTGTTAGCCAGAGTCCCTTAGTGTTGGCCTGTACTTCAGAGAAGTAGATGCCAAGCAAGAGGGGTCCCAGGACTGAACCCTGAGGTACTCCACTTGTCACTTGTCTGGAGCTGGATTTGGAGTCGGCTACTTTTACAGTGTAGGTTCTGTCAGTAAGCCAGTTGGCAACCCATTGGATGATGTAAGGATTAATGCCCAGCTTAGTAAGTTTATCTATGATTCCAGAGTGGGGGATGGTGTCAAAGGCCTTGGCGAGGTCTAGATAGGCTGTGGGGACCACCTTACCCTTGTCCATGGCTCTGGAGACTGATTCGAAGAAGTCAATCAGGTTCAGAAGACAAGATCGGCCCTTCACGAACCCAAACTGGGTGAGGTCCAGTGTTTGAAGGTTATGGAATATTGATCATAGAAGACGTTTATTAAGAACATTTCTGTTTCAGACTCTGTGCTCAGCCAACATCAAAAGGATTTGTTATAAATGGGGTATACTGATTACATTCTGAAACTGACAAAAAAGATAAGCATATTATGTACCTGCTTGACATTAAGGATGTGCAGATTCTTATCAAGCAGGATTAACCAACTTGTTATGGTTTCAAGAACATGGATGCCAAGAAAGTCAGCATAGGAGTGGAGCATAATGGAGCTTGGGTGATGACTCTTGACATCCATATCGAGAAATACATAAAACATAGTTACATTCAGAGAAACCCAATATTGGTCAAGGTGGTCACAGGGTTTGATTCTCGCAAAAGGGAAATTGGCGAGGCTTAAAATGGTCCACAAGGGCAGCTAGCTTAGTACTTACGTTTGAACTACGATTACTGCTATATAAATAATTCTACCAGGGATAACAACTAAAATTATTCATTAATTATTAATTGTTTCATTAAAAAATAAAATGGAGAGCTACTATAACAAAATTTCTAATTTCGTTACTAGAGCAAAATATTCCTCCCACCACTGTCACTCATTACAATCCCTGAACTGGCTAGAACTCCAACACCTAACTTACATACAACTAGCCACAGCACACAAATTCATCTATAATTCCTCCAAATGCCCAGCTCTGGCTTCACTTCTGACTCTTTATCAACCAAACTATTCGCTAAGATCTTAAAATCAATCACTTATCCAAGTTAAGAGACCTAAACTCCCTGTAGGCAAATATCTTTAATCTTTCACTGTAGCTATATTCTGGAATGCTCTTCCACTTTCTCTACGGACTATACATAATGCCCTGTCATTCAAAAAAAAATAAATAAATAAATCACTCTACTATCTCACCTCTCATTGGCTATGCCCTTGTACCACCCCGAATTCCTCAGTCACCTGATTACTAACCTGACTTGTCATCTCTCAGATACCTACACTTTTCTTCACTCTCCCTTAATCACAGCACAGTGTGCCTCACATGGTGTGTAAAAATTGTGTAAGTGCAGATTATCATTATCATTATCTGTCTGATCTAGTGAATACCTGCCAAGCACCCCAGTCTTCCACATGTTGCTATACATTGCCTATATTACTGCGTCACTTCTGACTCCTATATTATTCTATTGTATATTGTTAAACGCTGTTATTACTCTTGTATATTGTTAAATGCTGTTATTAACTCTCTAAATAATCTTTAATTATGTACATTTTTTTTAACTTTTCTCCCCGGGCCTCCACTGAAAATGGACTCATTTCAGCCCAGTGGACTTCCCGGGTTAACAAAAGCAAATAAATAAATATTCGGTGTAAAAATACACCCACAAATACGGCAAGTTACAGATACAAAAAATGCATCAGAAAAACAAAACCCATGTCTAATATTCTGTAACCACACGTGTTAACGGGCTACGATGAAAAGCAAAAACTCATCCACAAGGTTAACAATTTTAAGCCAACTATCCTAATTTTTCCATACAAGGTAGGCTCTTCTTGAAACTCGAGCGCTTACGTCATGGCGCAGGAATTTCTTGGGCGGGCCTCAACACATAACCAGACTTACACGCGAAAGTGCTTCAGTAAGAACTGAAGGATTTCTGTTGTCGTTTAGTTGCTTGCAGATAAGCATTTGTAAGAAAGTAAGTTATAAAAAAAAGTATGTCTTTTTGTATGTGTAGCGCTGTGTTTCATGCTGTGGTGTAAACGATGTCTCTTTATTAGACTTGTTTTTAAAACTCTACCGCTCACTTTGGCATC
>NC_056731.1:1531306389-1531371389 GCF_019279795.1 Protopterus annectens
ACTCCTGTTTAGTGTCTACTTCTGTGAGATAAAGGCAGGCCAGTGTCAAGGGCTTCTGGCTTAAGTTCACAGGTGACTGCAAGTGGGAGCCATCATAAACTTCACCGTGGGCGCTTGTCACTCAACTTATAAAGGTATGGCGTCCAGGGCCAAGAAATGTACAGTACCACTTCACTTGGCCCTTGTCAATGATCATAATGCCTCCTTCAGCATGTACCTTATTAGGCATATGCAACAGTTAGGATGCCCACAGAGGTTTCTCACCAAGAGATTCCAGAGTATTGGCACCGATCATATGTAGATCGGTGCTTGGCATATAAAGCTTCCTTGGATTCAGCCCTAACTTTGCACATCCGTAAAATGAGCAGCACCAGAAACACTAGCTCCAGGGATCTGAACTTCACTTGCAACAAGTAGAATATCCTGACCAGACAGATGTGCATCTGGAGTAGGCTCCTAATCACTGTGAAACGTAGTCCATTCCTAACCCTAATCAAATGTAGCCTTGACTATTGGATGGGAATACAGAAATTCATCCCTGAACTGGCCCCTATGCCTACAGATAAAGGCAGACAGTAAACATAGTGCCCCCCCCAAAAAAAAAAAGGGAGACTCGGTTGGGTTAAGTCGCATGGCTAGGATCATAAGTTACTAGACTGTTGGCCCTGGGGCCTTGTAAGCCTAGCCAAGAGTTTAGCCCATGTTTAGACGAATCGGCACCTAAAGCCCCTGTCCTGAAGGGGTACTGGTGGAATTCCAGGGGTGTCAACTGCAATATTTTCAATTTCTTAATGTCTGAAAGAGAAAATTGAGTTTTGCTCAGTGTGAATGTGGGGCAGAAACCCACGACCCTGAGATTGAGTTTCATGCTCTACCAGCTGAGGTAGCCAGGCTACAGATGTACATCAGACCCGTCATTTATCAAACTGATCGTCTGAGCCACTGCTGCTAGGTTTATAATGGCCCTGCTGGTCATTGGCCTAGTATATACCTATGAAATCATGGGTGGAGAGAAGATGGTGTTCAAAAGACTGCTTTTGCCTAATGCCTGTACAGCCTCTGGTAGAAACCAGAGTCTTCAGTGTCCTTTACTAACATTACAGAAAATGGGTATGTCACCCCCTGAAGTAGATATTTCATTTGGCTGCCAGCTGTGTGAGTGCATGCATGTACACCTCCCCAGTTGCTTCCCAAGGAGTCTGGGACCCCCTTAGCAAAGATCACACTTGGAATAACCAGGCAGGCATATGATCTGAGGGAGGGGGAGAAGAGCAGCCAGAGGATTAAGGTTGCACCATGTATGAGGAGAAACAGAAATGGATGTTGCAGGCCGCACAGAACCCAGCACTTTAATGGGACTACACATTCTGACCAGTTTCCTAATGTAGCTGTTTGGCTGACTCATTTTAAAACTTGTCAGTGAAAATGGGAAGACTTTATATAAGAAGAAAAACTGCACCAATAACTCACAGCAAAACGTGTACTTTATCCTAGGGGGTGGCTGTCCAGTCATCCACCCTAATGGGTGGAAGTCCAGACAAGACTAGGTAGATGCATGTCCAGCCAAAGGGGGGGGGGGCATGAAGTGAATAAGATGCAAGAGGTCACTATACTCCTGCTTCAGGAGGGGAACAGGAAATAAAAGGGGTCTGTCAAGTATCACAGTGACTTGCAGTTTGGGCAGATGCAGACTTTGTGGATTGGAGAAAGATTAGTGGGCACAAATGCAGTGTGTTTGGGCTGAGGATAGCTGGTAAGGACTGCTTCACAATACCCAAAGAGATTAGTGATTCAATGAATTAAAAAAAGGAAAAAAAATACTGAAGACCTTGCTAAAATGTACAAGCTCTACTGGGCTAAACTGCCCAGGTCACTCACTGGTGTACCTAAAATGTTGACTTTTGTGCTAGTAGAGTAGCTTTGACAAACTTTTGTTACTGATCTGTCGGTGAACGTTTTGTGGGAGTGCAGAGGGGGTGCTTTCTTCAGGATAAAGTATTTCTATCCTTATTCTGAGAAAGCGGTGTCAGCGTTATCTACACAAATCCTCAGTAACCCCACAAAGCACACACTTACAGGACAGTTTAACCTAAATTAAAAAGAACATCTCTGGTGATTTGGTTTCTAAGTAACTTGGATTATTAATTTTTTTGTGATTCGATAAGCAGAAGTATCACTATTTTATTGGCATGCCTAAACTAATAAGGAGATATGGCATCTATAGCTTCTGCAGTACTATTTTCTGAGTGTAAGTGGCATTTCTCTCCAAAAATGGTAGTATTGGGCATTTAATCATGTCTACATGCTTGTGTTCTGGGGCACTGTGTGGTTTATATTGAGTAGTAGGGATATCTAAATGAGAGGGTTAAAGTTACAGTCTGAGGTCCTGCACCCACATAGCACCGTGTCAGTGTAGTGTATTGTAGAGGGTTGAAGCTGAAAAGTGGCGTGACCAGTGTTTCTGTATGGAGAGAGAAGCCTGGGCAGTAATAGCCTCGTGGCTGAGGAAATTTATGATGGAAATATGACTACTCGGGTAGTTGGGTGCACACTGAGGCGAGTGGAAAAAAAACCTGAAACCAGGGCTTTAGCTGAAGTGGCCTCAAATACAGAGAGGCAAGCAAAAATGTTGTGGTTTGGTCACAAAACTGAAGCCTAAGTAACACGCACTTCTTCAGAGAGGTGGGAAACAAGTTGATAGTTCTTTCACATGTGCAGAAAAGCAGGTGTAATGTAAATTGGGAGAAATGGGGAAAAGTGGGGACCAAGATGTCCAGCCAAGAAGTGAATGGGTTGCATGGAGGAAGCACAGCTGGCTATTAGGTAGGTGTGATGAAGGCAACAGTGGCTCTGTGGTGGTAGCTGATGTAACACCTTGACCCCATTTTAAAAAGGGGAAAGAAGATAATGGTGTGCCTTAACTCACACCACTGCAGACACATTTATTATGTGGGATGTGATTGGTGATTGGTTTGTGGGGACATTGAAGTGCAATTGGACTCCCAATCTCCTGAAGACAACTCTGGGCTTAACAAGTTAAGCCACTGCAGACACATTTATTATGTGGGATGTGATTGGTTTGTGGGGACATTGAAGTGCAGTGATTGGACTCCCAATCTCCTGGAGACAACTCTGGGCTTAAGTTAAGCGCCCCATGCTTAACTTGCTAATCTGGTCAGTACTGGCAGAGCTGACTGCCCCAGATCGTGATCCAATGACAGTGATAGCAGGCAGAAAAAAATGTATTCTATCTGTGCCAGTAATGTCTGACTTATAAATTTTAGAAAGTTGCTAGAATAACAGGATTTGTGTTGATCTGCATATTCTGAGGGATACAAAGCTGGAAACTCATGATTTTGAGTGACCTTACTCCTCCTGTAATTTGCCAGAAAATTACAGATTTTGCGAGTAGCAGACTAAATATAAATATACGGGGCAAAAATCTGGACAGTTGAGAGGCATGGATGAATGTAAATGTAAGACTGGGTTGAATAGTCTGACTCATTAAGTGCTTTACTGGCTTTTCAATGCAAGCTGATGCAAGTGTTTGGTAGCTATTCCATGTGTGAACAAAGAATTATGAGCAGGTCTCTGATCGTAGACCTTTTGTTCTCAGTGTGGATGCCACTATTTATCAGGTAAAAGTACTAGATCAGTATAAAGTAGCCTTCGTTTGAAAATGTTAGGCATCACATAATTGCAGACCTCTCCCGATTTTAGTGATGAACAATGTTTGCCTTATTGATTGTCTATTGATTCAAGAAGCAATTTGATTTGTAATATGCAAGTGTTCAGCTAAAACTGCTTGTACCATAGTCTAACAAAGTATGGTTTAAAGTTGCTCGTAGATCAAGAACAGTGCAAGTCCCGTGTACAGGATTGTAATTCAGCATCTGACTAAAGGTTTCTTAACAGGACTGTTATTCTCCTGAAGGCTCGTTCATTACCCCAGAGTAAGAGTAACATTTTAGTCCACAAGTCTAAACCAAAACTGTCCTTGGGATAAGGTGCTTGTGTAGGTTATAATACTTTCTAGTAAGCCTTCTGCTTTTGGATGAATGGTGACAAAGTTAAGAAGGGAGGATTCCTATCCAGGTCCTAGATGTTCAGAGTTTCTAATGGCAGACAGCTGTCTGTTTTGTAGCTTGAACTTAGTGCTTTTATGTGGTAATGTTAACGTCACCAGCCCCAAAGATGCAGAATGATGAAGGAAGATGTATGGTTTGGGATTGCTATTTCCAGAATGTTTTGTGTGCCCCTTTTTAGCACTATGCTGTAGTGGTTGAGTAGATGCATACCTCTTTAGTAGCTCCAGAAATTTGGCCAAAGCCTAAAATTAATTGGGGGGGGGGGCAAAATTAGGAGCAAATTTTAAATACTGCTCTTAAACTTGGAAATCTGCTGGGCAATGCAGTGGTGCAGCATTTAGCAGCGGCGCCTCACAGCAAGAGGTTTCTGGTTCGATTTTAAAGGCTAGGGTGCCTTCTGTGCAGAGTCTGCATGTCCTCCCTGCGTTCGCATGTTTTCTCCATGTGCTTCAGTTTCCTCCCACATTCCAAAGGCATGCACCTGGAATGTTTCTTCTTGGGCCTCTGCTGAAAATGGTGGGCTCTGTCCCAGTCGGGACTTTCCCAGTAAACAGATGTTTAAAAATATGGGTTTTCTGGAGTAGTGAAATTCAAATGCATCTTCAGTCTGAGAAGTCTGGGCAGTTGAGATGTATAAGCTAGATGTGCTAGTTTTCTTCAATAAATACTAGACCTTTGGCAAACATTCTTCCTTCAGTTGGTGAAATTGGCCTTTCTCTTAAACCCTTTGCATTGTGGCACAGAACTATGTACTACTCTTAAATAGCAAAGAGAATAACCAATTTTACTTGAGTAATTTGGATTTTGAAGTGACTTACTGTTTTACTGTTTTTCGACTTTGGAGCCCTGTCCAAGATCTTGTCAGTAGACTTAATCTAGTGCCATTTGAGTAAATGAGAATTTATGAAATGTATTTGTTCTATGGGTGCAAGTCTTGTGATGGAACCCTTATTGTGAGAGCATAATTCAACAATGGGTAACATTGCTTCTTCACTGGAACAGTGTGCTTGTGGTGCAAGTAACTTCATCTAGGTACAAGTGGTAAATCACATAACAGGTCTGTTCTTTTGGTTTTGGAATTGTAGCTGCAGTTTTGTCTGTCTGGGGTTTTAGTGTGTGTGGGGGGGGGGGGTGCACTTTTTCCCTAGATGAGCCAGAAGGTCAAGGCTGGGCCTTTGTTACCCCAAACATAAAATGCAATGGCCACTATAGCTCATGGTTGGCAGTGATGCTCTCTAGCAGGTAGCAGACCCACCAGATGTAAAGCTATGGCTGGTACTAGGTTATTGATTGATTTTTAGATGCTGGTGAAGCACTGGCTAAAGGTTAGATTTGCTGCCTCTAGCTTAGTTCTCCAATTACTGCTGGTTAGGGTGCCTTCTGTTTTCCCAGCTCCCTGCCAGAGGGCTGCTAGTAGATGAATGGTAGGCCTGTAAGTTGCTCATAGGTGTGCTTTTGACTACTAATGTTGATCAATGCTTGACATGTGAGAAGTCGGGTGAGATGACATTTTTCGTTAATTACATTACATTAAAAAAATGTTGCTTTGTATAGAATTGTGTGGTGTTTGGCCAGCACGTGTTGACTAGCTGTAGTCTTGGTCCCACCCCATGTGAGAACATAAACTGTTAACGCAGCACACCTACCACTTCATAAAGTTACCCGTACTAATTTTAGATGTTGGAGGATCGTTTAGTTTACCATGTAGCACATGCTGTTGCACCAAAGTCCTAGGCGAACTGTCCTAGCCTGTAACACTAGGTTAGCACTACTAAAATTTTTTAGTGCTTGAAACGTTGGTTTGGTATTGCCCAAAATTGACTACACCTTTCTATTTCCAATATTGAACTGCGACTTTGCTGCTGCTGGTTATAATGACTTGGTCTGTAGCAAATGTGTTTTGAATGTATTTGCAGTGGGGGGGGGGGTCCCACACTCTTGCATAATGCTGGTTCTGGCTATGTGGAGTAGTAGTATTTGGGTCGTGTATTTTTTTTCTCCCCCTCCTGTTTTAGAAAATTACTTTAGAATGCACTTGGATGTGTGTGTGTGTGTGTGTGGGGGGGGGGGGGGGGTTGGAGTACTGTGGGTGGACATTTTAGGAAGTAGCCTGTTTCACTAACTAAATTCCAAACTCTGCAGAGGCAGTTCTGTAAACATTTTTCTTTAAGGATTCCATTCCCATGCTTACACCAAAAAAGGCATGGAATGTGACTATTCCTCTAATGCAGGCCTAGCAGTGACACATCCTGAGGCCTTTTGTTAGCGTTAGATGTTTCCTTTTATGGACTGTTGCAGAAATCTAGTTCTTGTATGCACTAATTTTACATCATTTTGTGTAGTGATTCTTGCTGAGCTGGTTTGTACTGTAATATTAAATATTTCTACGTACCTTTGGTTTTTGCAGGCTTGTCGGGCAGTTGAAATCGGATTGTTTGTAGTTTATATGGTGTACCTGCACGGATATAAATGTCGTCCAAGATTATGTACGGAGGTGCAGTCCCTGTTTTTTTTTTTTTTTTTTTTTTTTTTTTTGTTGAAGGCTTGTTTTTTCTTCTGAAATTGTAGCCTTTGTCAAACTGGTGAAATGTCTTTTAACAAGTGGAACACTGAACTTCATTTCCAAAATCAAGACTCGTAAGAGCTTGTGGTTTGATTCCTTCTAGCTGTACTGTTTCAGTGGGGAGTCTGTCAGACTAAATTGTAGCACAGTGAGAAAAAACACAGTGAAGGTTAGTAGGGTGCTGGAATTTGCTGGGATCATTGTCATGTGAATCTGTGTCTGTATGTAGAATTGTGTGTTTGTGAATCTTTTGACATATAGCTGGAGTGTGTACATCCCTGACTTTTAAGGGGGGAGCATGGGACTAAATTAATGTTGCAGCGAGAAAGTAGAGGTTGTACCCAAAATCCTTGAAAGTGAGTTTGGAAGTTGATGTAGGAGGTCCGTCACTAGTGGCAGCAGGAATGAGGCTTAGACCATTAATTTTCATGGGGGAGAGAGAGGAGGATTGATGGGGCCTTAAAGCATCTTGCTAGAATGGAAGTGGTGCGAGGAAGGCTGGATTATTCAGGCATAGTAAGTGCACAAGTAAACCAGAGGTTGTGGCTCCTACCCCAGACTTTTTTTTGCATGCGTGTGCTGTTTTAGTGTGCATTAATGTTGTGTGGGGTGAGTTTGAGGTGGTGGTGCTCAAGTAAAGCTCCAAAGGCTTGTTTGCCCATGTAATTTAGGACAGTGTGGTGTGAAAACGTGCGTCTTCCCAACTCTGTGGGCTACAGTAACTGTGCATATAGTTTTAGTCCATAACCAGTATTGCATGTAGTCTGTTCTTGATTGCGGTCATATTTGCACATTTCTAGCTGTAGACTTTCTTTTGCTTAATTTAAGTGTATGACAGCCGAGTGTGAACCTAATGCACTTTTACCGTGTTCTCTTAAATGGGGGGGGGGGGGGGGTAGTCGCAACCATAGCAAGAATTTTCTCTTCCACAAAGAATGGTCACATTGAGTTGTGTGTCTCCACTAAAATACTGAAATCTCAAATTTTAGTATTTCAAGTCGAGAATGTTGAAAGTGCAGTTTGTCAAAACTGCATTTTCTCAAATTTCGAATTTTTAGTAGTTGTGTGATAGTTTGCTGTCCTTTTTAATGCTTCGTTTCCGGGTTCTACATGCGTCAGCTAACTTCTGTTTTAACGGATTCAGGTAAGTATGTAAAGGTTTTTGGGTATGATTTTAATTTTTGTGTAGTGTTTTAGGAGTTGGTTGGGGTAGATAGGTTTGTGTGTGTAAATGTTGAAAGTGGTTTTGTACATTTTGTTGTGTGTTCGTGGTTAGTGATGCCTCTTATTGGTATATATGTGACAGAGGCGTGGGGTGCGCAGGGGGGGCTTGCCCCCCCGCTTAAATATAAGGTGGTGTTGGTAGGGTGGAGGGTTTTTTTTAGGTTCATAGGTTCATACTAGGCTACTCCGAATTAGTCCAAAATGACAAAATACACTGATCCCACCGACATTGCCAACATCCTAGCTGACCGGTTCAGTGCAAACTCCCCACCAAAAGGGCAAATATCTATCCCAGCAGAGTGTTGCCCCCCTGACATCTCAGATGCTCAGGTGGGAGCCGCCCTCTCCAAAGCAAAAAACACAGCATCAATGGGACCAGACAGTGTCCCAGGCTGCGTCCTACATGAACTCCAAGAAGAGCTAAACCCAAACATAAAACTGCTGTTCAATCTCAGCCTTACTACAGGATACGTACCCAAAGAGTGGAGTACAGCAACAGTGGTCCCTCTCCACAAAGGTGGTGCCTCAACGGGATCGCCCCATAAGCCTGACTAGCTTGGTCTGCAAAGCTATGGAAAGGATCATTATGGACCTCATAAATAAAGATATTGGGGACCCTACCCAGTTTGGCTTTAAGGGCAGATCCTGCCTCTTAAACCTGGTTGACTTCTTTGAAACAGTCACCAAGGCCATTGACGAAGGGAAGGTGGTCCACACAGCCTATCTGGACCTCGCAAAAGCCTTCGATACAATACCCCACTCGGGCATTATAGATAAGCTCACCAGCTTAAATATAAACCCCTATGTCACTAGATGGGTTGCAAACTGGCTCAAGGACAGAACCCACATGGTTAGAATTGCTGGAGCCATGTCAGACTCCAAACCAGTTACAAGTGGCGTCCCACAAGGCTCAGTCCTGGGACCTCTTGTTTGGTATATATTTCTCGGAGGTACAGGCCAACACGGAAGGACTGTGGCTGACCCAAGTTCGCAGATGACTGCAAACTGGGCGCCATAATCGACTCTCCAGCCGACACAAGCATCCTCCAAAAGGGCCTCATAGAAACAGACAACTAGTGCCAGAGCCATGGCCTCAAGCTAAACGCCAAAAAGTGTATAGTCATCCCCTTTGGCAAAAACAAAGTGCCCACAAATTACCACATAGGTGGTAATCCATTAAGTACTCGTTATTTTGGGTATTTTCGTTTTTGTGGGCTTTCAATGTTGACTTTTATCAGTATTTCAAGTCACTGAAAACAAAAACGGAACACCACTGCAGCCAGAACGATGTAAAAGAAAAACGCAATTTATTTCAAGACCAAAACAGCATTTTCGCTTCCAGAAAGCCAGAAGCTTCATCAGCAGTTGAACGGATTAAAACCAAATGCATTTAAAACAAAGTAACTGGCGCTTGTTGACGACATCACCACAAGCGCCACAATGTTGCTTAAAGGGGCAACTATGAAACTTAAAAGGGCAGCAATAACAAGGAGAGCGGGTGAAAACAAATACATAGTATGCCCTGTAATTCTTATATAAAAGAATAAAAACATTCTAAATGAAATGTGAAGCTAAAAAGTTGTATATAGTAAATATCAATAAACAAGAGCAACTAAATGTACTACTGCATCGGGTCACCTAACAGGAGCAAGCAATATGAAAAAAGCTACATATCAAAGGAAATCAATATGTTAAAGTTGCTATTACTTTAAACTATAGATGGAATAGAACATTCAATGGGCTTAACCCTAGCAAAGCAATATATGCAACATTATTCACTGTCCTTGGAGTTGACCAATGGGATAGGTTGGTATGCCACTAAGAGTAAAAAAGTATTATCTAAGGTAGCTCTTATATTTAAGAATAGCAGCAATATTACAGTTTTCGTTTAGCCCAGGAAATGAAAAGGCGTCCAGTTGGAGTTGCCATTCGAGCTCACGAGTCTCATCAATGAGAGATTGTGGGCCACCTCTGATATCCATGCTGATATGGTCAATGCCCATAAACAGGAAGCTGTGGCCGCTGTTAAGAATATGTTTTGACAATGCGTTGTCGCTTTTCTTATTGTTGATAGCGTAGATGTGTTGGTATATACGGTCACAGAAGCGTCTATCCGTTTTACCAACATAGAAAGCTGCGCAGCATTGGCAAAAAGCTACGTATACTATGGCCTTCGTTTTACAATTAATTTTGTGATTGATGAAATATTTCCTCTCCCCAATGATGAAAGAGTTACCTACTCGCAGGTATCTGCACCATTTGCAACACCCACAAGTAGATGTGCCCTTTATTCTCGTCAAGTGATCACGTTTCGTATTTCTCTGTAAAATATCTTTAAGGTTATTACCCCTCCTATACGTGAAGAATCTTTCATCATTGGGGAGAGGAAATATTTCATCAATCACAAAATTAATTGTAAAATTAAGGCCATAGTATACGTAGCTTTTTGCCAATGCTGCGCAGCTTTCTATGTTGGTAAAACGGATAGACGCTTCTGTGACCGTATATACCAACACATCTACGCTATCAACAATAAGAAAAGCGACAACGCATTGTCAAAACATATTCTTAACATCAGCGGCCACAGCTTCCTGTTTATGGGCATTGACCATATCAGCATGGATATCAAGAGGTGGCCCACAATCTCTCATTGTTGAGACTCGTGAGCTCGAATGGCAACTCCAACTGGACGCCTTTTCATTTCCTGGGCTAAACGAAAACTGTAATATTGCTGCTATTCTTAAATATAAGAGCTACCTTAGATAATACTTTTTTACTCTTAGTGGCGTACCAACCTATCCCATTGGTCAACTCCAAGGACAGTGAATAATGTTGCATATATTGCTTTGCTAGGGTTAAGCCCATTGAATGTTCTATTCCATCTATAGTTTAAAGTTATAGCAACTTTAACATATTGATTTCCTTTGATATTGATTTCCTTTGATTATGTAGCTTTTTTCATATTGCTTGCTCCTGTTAGGTGACCCGATGCAGTAGTACATTTAGTTGCTCTTGTTTATTGATATTTACTATATACAACTTTTTAGCTTCACATTTCATTTAGAATGTTTTTATTCTTTTATATAAGTTTTACAGGGCATACTATGTATTTGTTTTCACCCGCTCTCCTTGTTATTGTTGCCCTTTTAAGTTTCATTGTTGCCCCTTTAAGCAACATTGTGGTGATGTCGTCAACAAGCGCCAGTTACTTTGTTTTAAATGCATTTGGTTTTAATCCTTTCAACTGCTGATGAAGCTTCTGGCTTTCTGGAAGCGAAAACGCTGTTTTGGTCTTGAAATAAATTGCGTTTCTTTTCTTTTACATCGTTCTGGCTGCAGTGGTGTTCCCGTTTTTGTTTTCAGTGAGTTTATTTGTTTCTTATTTAACTCGTTAGTATTTCAAGTCAAGAAGTGTGTGTGACGCAAATCTGTCCCGCCAACAAGTCCTGTTGTCACAGGCCAGGGTGAGGTCATGCTTGCGGGTTACTCTAGTGGAGCTTGCTTGCGGGTATGCAGCAGTCCCATCAAGGCAGGGTTACTCTAGTGGAGCTTGCCTTGTGGGTATGCAGCAGTCCCATCAAGGCAGGGTCTGAGATTGTATTCCAGACAAGAGGTCACCACTGAGGAGGTAGAAACAGTCTGAAACTGGGTCTGCGTGTGTGTGTGTGTGTGTGGGGCCTGAGTGTGTGTGAGAGAAACGGTCGGCCTGTGTGTGAGAGAAACGGTCGGCCTGTGTGTGTGAGAGAAACGGTCGGCCTGTGTGTGTGAGAGAAACGGTCGGCCTGTGTGTGTGAGAGAAACGGTCGGCCTGTGTGTGTGAGAGAAACGGTCGGCCTGTGTGTGTGAGAGAAACGGTCGGCCTGTGTGTGTGAGAGAAACGGTCGGCCTGTGTGTGTGAGTGTGTGTGAGAAACGGTCGGCCTGTGTGTGTGAGAGAAACGGTCGGCCTGTGTGTGAGAAACGGTCGGCCTGTGTGTGTGCGTGTGTGTGAGAAACGGTCGGCCTGTGTGTGTGCGTGTGTGTGAGAAACGGTCGGCGTGTGTGTGTGAGAGAAACGGTCGGCGTGTGTGTGTGAGTGAGAAACGGTCGGCGTGTGTGTGTGAGTGAGAAACGGTCGGCGTGTGTGTGTGAGTGAGAAACGGTCGGCGTGTGTGTGTGTGTGTGAGAAACGGTCGGCGTGTGTGTGTGTGTGTGTGTGTGTGTGTGTGTGTGTGTGTGTGTGTGTGAGAAACGGTCGGCCTGTGGAGGGTAGATGTTTGAGGACCTGGATCCTCCTGGTGAGGAACCTGTGATCTGTCCAGCTGCTGCATGTGCTTTTCGAGGTACATGTCAAAGGGGGTGTTGTATTCAATAATTGGCCTTGTAAGAATACAGGGATGTTATACCTCCTGTATACTTCCTTACAATGCCTGTTCAGGTACCAGGTATCAGCAAAAAGTACTTTTTCTGGGTTAGCTGTGGCATAGATTTTCTTTTTGTACTCCTCCATTTCCATCAGTTAGATTTATTGGAAAATGAGTTTAGCATTTTTATTGGCTATTTTTGGCTTGTATCAGGGTCCCAGCTTCTAACTAGATTAGATTATCTGAGGGTACAAGACATTTGTGAAAGGCAGTTATATTTACCAGTTAAGGATCCTTTTCCTTCTAAAGTTTGTGTCCTTCTGCTTTCGTTTTAAAATTGATACAAACCTGAAATCTGCAGTCTATCTTGTAAACCATACTGCCACTTCAGCCAGGAGATTCTCAAGAGTTATGTCTTTTTTTTTCATCCTCCTTACTCTCTCTTTTTGAGAGAGTCTAACCCTTTTAGTGCCTTAAGCCGCAACAGCCAAATTTTATGTAAGGCCTTTTACAACTGGCATTCTCCTTGTTCTGTGGATATTCACAAACTGCTCTGAACCAAATCATTTGGCAATGTATTTTTTCCCAGGTGGCTGTTTAGAATTTGAGACAGCTGTTTTGAAGTAGAACATCGGAAGTGATTTATTTGTGCTAGTCTTTGGTGCCACCATTAGTTGGATTTGGGGCGTTCATTCTTTTCGTGTGTATACACTTATATCTGCAGGAGGTGTCGGGAAGTACAATCCCAGATACCAGCTTTGCTTGCTTATAGTTTTTGGATTTTGAAGTTCCATCCTCTTATCCAGCTTGGATCTGCTTGGCCTGACTAGTGGTTTGCTTCGGAGCTGGAGTGCACTATGTATTGCCGAGCTATACATGGGAGAGGTAATTGGTACCTTGGAATTATTCTCATTGCCAGGCTTGGTATACCCTTACAACACATGGAACTGCCCGTGCAGATTTAGGTTAAAGATGTGCTTGTCTCCTATTACAGTAGCTTCATCACAGGAAAATTAAGTGCTGCAAAGGCATGGCTTGATTTGGATGTTATCTGCAAGAAACTGTATTTCTCATAGTGCAGTTCTCCGTCCATAATTTCAGTACGGAACTCTGCCAAGGCTGGGGTTCTATGGTGGGGGGGGGTTAGAGCGGAGGATCCTTGGCCTTTGGTTTTGCCAGTGTCTCCTTTCCCATGGGCATCCCCATGTTTAAATATGGCGTATGTCGTTGCATGTCTGTCTTTATTCTTGAGCATGTTTTTGAGGAGATGTTTGCAGAGAAAGGTGTTCACTTTCAGACTAGAGCTACTCCAAATGAGCAGATAGTACATTTTTATCTGATACTAAGTCTGGAGACTGGTTTCTGTTTTCATACAAGTTTTGTTGCAGGCTATCTTTTTATGGAGTTCTTGGCTATGCTGTTCAAGAGGCAAGTGTGCTTGTAGGTCTTAAGTTGGAGGACTCCTGTACCCCAGATGGTCAACTGGTCCTGATGTCTACCTTGGCTACTTTGTGCACTGCCTGTATAGAGGCCACCATACCATTGCCCATTAACTTTGCCTCCCTAAGCAGTCCTTTGATTTTAATGGGCAAGGGCACCACTGCCTCCAGAATGTCACTTGATGTATTTAACAAGGGAATGGTGTTTTCACCCCTGCTCGTTTTTATAGGGTGTACATACTGCTCCTTACGGGAGAGCAAAGTCTTTCAGGACTGGACCAAGATGGTTTGTATTGTGTGTCCGTTTGCACTTTATCCAGAGAAGCCCGGAGTCAGGCCCAGATCCAGGAGGAGGAGTGAGACCTTCCTTGTCTGTGACTCCAGAATCGGGAGGATGTGATCTGGACTGTAGAATCCAGCTCCTCTTTCCTTTCAGTTTTGGACCAACTGGTTCACGCAAGTGCAATTTTATTGTGAAATGTAAACTACTAGTGTGTATTGAGTTTTGTTTTTCTACCAAAAACCTAACATGAATTATCCTGTCCTCATCTGCTGTTGGCTTGATCATATGTTGAGCAACCATTGATTGCTGTAATGTTAAACCTCATACATAGCCCCCCCCCCCCCAAAAAAAAAAAAGACATCACCTTGCCTGCTCTTCACTTTTTTAGACCTGTTTATTGGGCCGACATAGGTCTGTATTTATAGGTTCATAAGTAGGTACTATGTAGGTACTAGGTTATCAGTCCTAGGGCCCATACAAGCCTAGCCAAAAATGTACCCTGGCTTTTGCCACCCAAGAAAATTATTTTCCTGTGCCCCTGTCGAGCAGAGCCACAGAAGTGATCCCCGGGGTATTTTGGCAGTCCTGCTGTAGTGTGCTTCTCTCCCCTTCTGCTGTATCTTCAGACATGCACTGGGTTGCTACCCATCTCCTACTTGTAGCTTTCTTCCTCAAGCTACTCAAGCTTACATTATCAGTTCAAGCCAAACCCCCTTACTGTGATGACTTGCATACTGCACTGGTAAAGTGTGTTAAACATTTTACCATAAAAACCTGCTTAATGCTGGTTCTCATTAAAAAGTACCTAGATAATTAACTGAAGGGCTACTAAGTCATGTAACGTATTGGGCAATACCAACTGATTCTAGCTTAACGTTGAGTATTTATCCACATGTACCACCAAACAACTCCACATTTCTTAATTAATCTGTCTGTCTTACCTAATTTGATATACATACCTGGGCTTTAACTAAAAGATGGCTACACTCTATCAAATACACTGCATATATACATTCCTGATGTATAAATTTGCTTGATGGTTAGACAAATTTCCATAAATTACAGGGCCGTTGCCATTTCCTTCAGACAAATTTGGAGTAAGTTGATTTTCTTGCCACTAAACTTGCTAACCGCCTCTGTTTATCCCCAGTCTCTCAGCAGACTTGCAGATATTTATTTAAGCCCTTCCAAAATACATAGCTCAAAATAGTTAATTCTTGTGGGGGTGGAAAACCTTCCTTTTTATGACTCAACACCTAAAGAAGAAAAAAGATGCTTGGAAAATCTGGAGACCTCATCTCCACTGAATTTTTTTATCTGTTCTGATGTGGTGATGTAGGTAGTATACTTTTGCACATGCATAGCATTCCCCAAATAGAGCAGAAGCCATGTATGCCCCTTTTATTGGAGTAAGGTCATAAGATTAACGTGGTAGCCATAGTTGAAAGCTAAAATCCTTTATTGCATGAAGTGCTTTTCATTCAAAGCTAGTACTCTTAACTTCATCAGATGTTACAAAAGCCAAACTGATACCATTTAAATATTGCAACTCTATCAGCTGACACTCTTAATGTAACATGCATCTTTTTCTTTAAAATCTTACACTTTAAAAATAGAATGCTTTCATTATTGAATAATCTTGTATAATACCCTATGGGTTGAATACGTTCCTAAATCACAACATTAAACATATTTAAATTGTATTTAAACAGTCGGAAAGCAGTGATTTAAAAACAACGGACTGTAACTGAAGACTGCGTTCTCGCAACAGCTAGCATTTTTGTATTGACTTTGAATATGTTTTTATATATACACACATATGCTTTTTTAGATAAGCAGTTATGAAAATAATCCTTACCTTATTTGATATGTACAAAGTAATTATTTTATGTCATAATAACCACTTACATTATTATTATCTACATAGACTTCTGATTTTGAATATGGGCATTATTGAACACGTCCTTCAGTCCTGATATATTATATGCATATAGCTGAATTTGCCATAATAATTCTACTCTTTCGAGTTCTAATTCTGATGGTACCCCTCTCATATTTGGTACCACCTGATCCAAAATTTGATTTTCGTGACTAGGGTAATCCAAAATGTGCTTAGGTAATGCATTGTGTTTAAGTTTTTACCTATATTATATGTATGTGTGATATAATTTATATTGTGTGTGTATATATAATTTATATTGTGTGCATATATTTATATATGTGTTAATATTGTGTGTGTTCGTAAATTCTCTCTCTTAATCTATGTATTGTCTTGCCTACATAGAAGCATGGGCAATATTGACACTTGGCTAGGTTGACCACCATTTTTAAATTACAATTATGTTTCGCTTTACTTATCAAATCCATATTATTGATGGATAAAGAACTACCAACCAGAGTGTACTTGCAATATGGACAAGAGCCACATTGCTGCATTCCCTTCTGGTTGATATCCCTATTTTGTATACTTTCAAATTTTTTAAATTTTTGTCCCCCCTTGTAATGAATTTTGGTGTATTCCCTAATTTTTCCAATAACTCCTTGTTTTCTGTTAATATGTTCCAGCTCAAATAATAGTCCATATTAAATGTAAGAACAAAAATAGACCCAAACCCTAAGTGTCATTAGTAATTGTATTTGTAAGAGACACCACTGTGTCTAATACCGTATTTGCATTCATTGCCACTTCACTGTTTTCGTCCATAGGCCCTACTCAAAATAGGTTTGTATATACCTCTGAGTCTTTTATCCATTACTTCGTCCTGTAATATTATCTATAAAGGTATTAGGATATGCTCTTAAGAAATATTTATTTTAATAGCTGACATTAAGTATTAAAGTCCTCCTTTGAAATCATTTGTGCCGCCCTAACTAATTGGCCTTTTACCACAGATTTCTTTTGGTGGTTAGGATGGGCGCTCAAAAAATGCAAGAATATATTTGAATAGGAGGGCTTTCTATATATTTGTTTCATATTTTCTATCAATATTCTTAATTAGTAACGCATCCAAAAATTGTATTTGTTTTTCATCAAAATTATATGTGAATTCAAAGTCCGTGCTTTGAAGTAATGGACTAGGTCCTTTGCTTGTTCTTCCTTCCCTTTGAACAATATAAATATATCGTCCAAGAACCGCATGAAATATACTATTTGTATATTTATTTCTTCGTTATTGAATACAAAAGACCTTTCCTAGTAATTCATGACTAAATTCGCAAAACTAGAGCCGCACGGGGAACCCATTGCGACTCCACTTTTCTGATGAAAGAAATTATTCTTAAACATTATGTAGTTATGAGACAATACTATATTAAAGTAGTTCTTCCACTAGTACTAATTCTGATGGTGGTGCGCCTTTTTCTATGAGGTTCAAAATATCCCAATCTATACCCAATTCTTGTGGTATTGAGGTATATAAATCCTTGACAAACACAGTTATTAAATGTATTCTGTTCATCAAATTCTATATCATTAATCTTTTCTAAAAAGGACCAAGAATCTTTACTTGTACTAGTTATATAATATGCTCAGAATTAGTCCAAAATGACAAAAAATACACCGAACCCACAGACTTTGCCAACATCCTAGCTGACGGGTTCAGCGCAAACCCCCCCCCCACCAAAAGGGTAAATATCTATGCCAGCAGAGTGCTGCCCCCCTGACATCTCAGATGCTCAGGTAAAGAGCTGCCCTCTCCAAAGCAAAAAACACTGCATCAGTGGGACCAGACGGTGTCACGGGCTGCGTCCTACATGAACTTCAAGAAGAGCTAAACCCAAACATAAAACTACTGTTAATCTCAGCCATACTACAGGAGATATGTACCCAAAGAGTGGCGTACAGCAACAGTGGTCCCTCTCCACAAAGGTGGTGCCTCAACGGATCCTGGAAACTATTGCCCCATAAGCCTGACTAGCTTGGTCTGCAAAGCTATGGAAAGGATCATCATGGACCTCATAAATAAAGATATTTGGGATGTACAGACACTGGATCCTACCCAGTTTGGCTTTAAGGGCAGATCCTGCCTCTTAAACCTTGTTGATTTCTTTGAAACGGTCACTAAGGCCATTGACAAGGGGAAGGTGGTCTACACAGCCTACCTGGACCTCGCAAAAGCCTTCGATAGAATACCCCACTCGGGAATTATAGATAAGCTCACCAGCTTAAATATAAACCCCTATGTCACTAGATGGGTTGCAAACTGGCTTAAGGACAGAACCCACATGGTTAGAATTGCTGGAGCCATGTCGGACTCCAAACCAGTTACAAGTGGCGTCCCACAAGGCTCAGTCCTGGGACCTCTCTTGTTCGGTATATATTTCTCAGAGGTACAGGCCAACACGGAAGGACTGTGGCTGACCAAGTTTGCAGATGACTGCAAACTGGGCGCCATAATCGACACTCCAGCCGACACAGGCATCCTCCAAAAGGGCCTCATAGAAACAGACAACTGGGGCCAGAGCCATGGCCTCAAGCTAAACGCCAAAAAGGGTATAGTCATCCCCTTTGGCAAAAACAAAGTGCCCACAAATTACCATATGGGTGATAATCCCATTAAGTACAGAAGTAGTAATTAAGGACCTGGAAGTAGTAATTAAGGACCTGGGGACCCCAAGTTGATAGCAGTCTCTCATTTGACAACCACGTGGCCAAAGTGGTTAGAAAAACATTTTATATAGCCCACCTAATCATGAAGGGATTCACATCTAGATCAGGGGAGGTCATCGTGCCTCTTTACTCATCCCTCATCAGGCCCATAATTGAGTACAATGCCCCTTTTGGGATGTACCTTACCAGACACCTGCAGCAACTGGAAAGACCCCAAAAGTACCTCACCAAGAGGATCAAAGGGCTCAAACAGATGCCATATGCTGCCCAGTTAAAGAAACTCCAGCTCTACTCAGTGGCATACCACCTGCTCAGAGGCGATCTGTGCCTGACGTATAAAGCCATGTCCAACCCGGAATTAATGGACATGCTGCACCTCAAAATCCAAATCCCATCGAGCTACGCGCTCGAGAGACTTACTGAAATAAATAGGACATGCTGGAGGGACAGATTCATAACCCAGAGGCTCCCTTCACTCGAATAAAATCCCAGTCCAGGTTAGGCAGAGTCCCTCATTGACTCTCTTCAAGAGGAATCTAGTGGATGAGAGATCGTAGGTTTACCCCGGGTATCACTTCTGTGTCACTGTTAGATAAAGGCACCGTATACTAACCTCGAAAAAGGGCATAGCAAAATTATTTTAAAATGGGTGGCGAAAGCCAAACGCACTCTGGCTAGGCTTATAAATGCCCTAGGGCAGATAGCCTAGTATGAACCTATGAACCACTTATGAGGCCATGAAAATGTGCAAAGGCAACATTTTAAAGCAGGAAAGCTGCAACACCAGGAAAATACCGGTCTGAAATAGTCTGGCTAGGGATCTAAGCCTTCTGTAACATCAACAGAGCAGCTTTTGAGGGGTGAGTATGTATTGCAGAGGGCATAGCTGCTCATCAACAGAGCAGCTTTTGAGGGGTGAGTATGTATTGCAGAGGGCATAGCTGCTCTGCAACAGATAAACCCATCCACACAAAAATTAATTCTTGGCCATATTCAGACGCAGCTTAGATCTGTGGATGTGAAACAGTTTGTCTCAGGACTTACCCCTCTAATGGATCAAGGCAGCTCCTAAATGCTTAATCCCATGTGTGGGTCCCCTCAAATTTCTATGATGTGATTCCCAATAATTGTCATTTGGGGCAATAATATAAATCTGTGTTATCTAGTCACCATTCCTCATGTTATGGTCTTGGGATCTGAGCTGGCATACACAGACAACAGCTTGGCTCCAGCTCTTCCCCTCCCATAATGCTCTGCTGCCCTCCACTCCCTCAGATCTGATGTGCCACTTACACCAAATGAGCTGAGGATTCTGCATCTGATTGAAGTGTATTTTGTGATAATTTTTTTGTTGGGTTTTTCCTTTGCTTCTAGAGTTGGTGATAGTTGTCCTACCTTTTGATATCCTCTCCCGGTTAGTTGTTTTTGACACACTTTTTCCCGGGGTGGTTGTGCTTGTATTCTGTGTTGGCCTGGTTAGTTGTAGGAGGTTGTGGAGTATTTCGGATGGTCTTGTTAGGTTTGCTGATCTTGGGCTTGGCTTGACTTGACTTTGATAAAGGTTTTTCTTTTAGGTTACATATGTCAGATAAACAATTTGGTTTTAAAAGGTGCTCCTCGTGTGGTCGGAAAATGCCTACTCGAATGAAGAGTGTCTATTGTCTTGGTGGCGACCACCTTGAGGTAGAGTGCAGCATTTGTGCCGCCTTCAATCCTAAGCCTTGATCAGCTGTCGTAACAAAGTGCTCATTAAAGGTTTGGTCAAAGGATGCCCCTTAGTCACTGGTTCCCTGGCCAAGGCGGGCTCTTCAGGGGATAGAAAGAGGATTCCTGTGGAGGAGGCCCCATCCAAACGTGCCAGGCTGTTGGATCTGGCTCCAGCCAGGGCAGTTTTGGGTCTCAATGTCCAGCAGTTTATTCCTGGATCCAAAGCCTTCGGATCAGACTCCTTCTCCCAGATCCAGGGTGCTGGGCTCCAGACCTTTGGATCTGAGGGTAGGAGCTGTGCCCACAGATCTGACCCTTTCAGATCTGAGGTTTGTTGCTTGGGATCCTTTGTTTTCGGCTCTGATTTGGGTAGGATCAGAGAGTTGTGCCCGAGCCAATTTATAGTGGAGGATCTACCTTTTGGATCCTTTACTCTCGGTGCAGGTTTTGTTTTCTCCTAGTAAGTCTCACTCTAGGGAGTGCAAGAGGAGACATTAAGGCTCCAGGCACGGCTCTCGCAACATGTCCTCCATATCCTTCCTATGGATATGGACAGGATGATGTGGGCCTTTCTGAAAGCTCAGATGGAGTTGGGGCTTCTGGCTTCCACGGGCAACAGGTCTGGGATCCAATCTCCCACTTCCCATTGAACTGCTCCTCATCCAACCAGTGGCTTGGATTCTTGGGGGCTGTTGACTGTTCAAGGGAGCTCCAGGGGCCCGGTTTGGGTCTAACTTCTATTCCACTAAGTTTTATCAGTTGGATAGAGGGATGATGGGACCACCTCCAGTCCATCTGCTTTCCGGGTTGCTAAAAGATCCTTCTCTGCGATCAGAGTTGCCTCCCTTTCACATGGACTGCCTCCATATCTGAGCGGCCTGGGTCATTCTGCTCCTGGCCAGCCCGTCTGACCTAGCCTCCAGGGAGGTGCCTACCCCCTCAGGGGGTTCCCTCTTCAGTCTTCCCTGCAGCCTCAGGCAGAGGAAGTACCCAGGAAGAGGACATGTAAGAGGAGACATCTTGACTCCCCTATGGAGTCCCTAACCAAGGATACATATGTTGATGAAGGGGGTGGGTCCCCGATATCACCCTCCGGATGACGTCTCCTTTGGAGACGTACACGAGATCCTTGAGGCCAAAGGCAGTTGGTCTGCCCAATCCCTGCCCTCTGAGGAAGCTGTATTCCTGGAGGCTAAGAAAGTGGACACGTTTCTCAGTCCCCCAACAGATAAAACTTTTTGGTCCAAAGTGGTCCCCGTTGCTGCTGTTGTGGTGGCTGCTGCCACCAGAAAGGAATTGGCAAAGTTCCTGTCCACCCTCCCAATCACGAATTGAGCTCTGGACAGATTTGGGAAGCGGGTAGTCACCTCGGCTGCCTTTAGCTTGTGATCATTTAAATTCTCTTGCATATTTTACCTGTCTCCAGAGGGATTTGATAAAGGAACTGTCTACTTCCCTCTCTATTGACCCTTCATTCAGTTGCAAATTCGTCCATGAGGCTAATCTCCAATGCTGTGGGAGTGTTCCTCACAGGCAGTGGGCTCTGGCATCACCATTAGCACATCATGCCTGGCTGTGCCTGAGCAGGATTGCAGAGGCCTTCAAGATGTTAACACCCCCTTTGATGGCGATGCCCAGGCTAGATGGTGCAAACTATCAGTGGGTGCTACTTCCTTTTCAGACCCCCCCCCCCTGCAATCCAGAACCCTTCGTGCGTGCCAGTCAGTAAGAGTTGGCCCCACAGGAGGTTGCAAGCATTCTTCAGAATAGAGCCATCCAAGATGTCCCTGCAGGGCTGAGAGGATCCAGAACTTATTCCCGCTTCTTTTTGGTTTCAAAGAGAACAGGGGACCTGCATCCTATTTTGGACCTCAGTCGCATGAGCCTGTTCATGCAGAAGTCAAAATTTTGGGTGGTCACTGTATAGTCAATTGTACCTCTCTTGCACTGTGACTGGATGTGCTCAGTGGACCTCCAGGACAAGTACTGCCATATAAAGATGGCTCTAAGGTCCAGGAGGTTTCTCCGCTTTCACATGGGAGCCGATCATTTTCAGTTCAGGGCCCTGCACTTTGGTCTCACCTCAGCCCCTCGGGTGTTCACCAAATGCCTGGTGGTGGTGACGGCTCGTCTGGCTGCAGGGAGTCCAGGTTTTTCCCTATTTGGTCCTTTGCCTTTAATTCCCATAGAACTTCAGAAAGCCAGATTCCTCCAGGATCAATTGATCCTCATTGCCCCCTTCTGGCCTCGGCAGGTGTGGTTTCCCCCTTCTATGGTCTCACCTGCATCCACCCTGGGTGCTTTATTCTTTTCTGGATCTTTTCTCCCCAGACTCTTCTAAGCACTGGTTGGACAGAGGTTACTGGAAGTTTTAGCTTGCCCAGTTAGGCTGAGACCTGGACCCTATAGCTGTGCCAGTGGGGAGTTTTATTGGGGACCTGGTGAGCAAGGGAGCAACCAGTCCCAGACTACTGTGATCACTGTGTGCACTTAAGGGAAATTGTACTTTACTGTATGTATTAGTTATCCTTTCCTCTTGTATGAGACTACTTCCGTGGTGGTGGTGAGGATTGAGGCTCCTTGATTGCTGGGCCAGGGCATGGTCGTCACAAGTGGTGGGATCTACTTCACATACTAATTGGCTTGTAGTGGTGTGGGTAGAGTGAATTCCTGTAGCTTATGTACAGTGGTGTCTAAAAGTATTTTGTACTCTTAAGCCACACAGTGTATACTCGAGTTAATATCGCAGTTTTATTTCTTTTGTTAGCTAAGTGTTAGTCAGGGTGAGTAGGCAGCATATCAGCAGAAAGAGTATGGAAAGCTGACTAGGAGCCAACTGGTGATGTGCCAGGCTAGGGGACTGTTGCATGGAAACCTGACTAAAGCAGACCTGATTGCAGCCTTGGTTATAGCTGCATTAGAAAAAGCAGCATGGGGGACAATAAGACTTGACAGTGGAGATACAATATCCTCTGAGAATGGACAGCTCTACCTTTCTGCAGTGGACTTGAAAATCTAGCTGGAGCTAGAGACTTGAGTTGGGGGTCAGGCATATGGAACTAGCAGCCAAGAGAATGAGGAGCCTAGAAGCTGAAGAAAATGAACAGCAGAGGTGGCATGAGAGGGAAATGCTGACTCTTCGCCAGAGTCATGGAGGGAATGGGGAAGGGAGTAACCGTACCCCAGAAGCATAAAAGGTCAGTAAATTTCTTCCACAGTTTAAAGAGGGGGATAATTTTGATAGCTTCATTCATATGTTTGAGTGGGTATGTAAACAGTATGAAGTTGACCAAAGGCTCTGGGTACGGTTCTGACCCAATCACTCTAAAGCTGTAACTTCTTTAGCAAAAATGCATGACACTGTTTTGATTTATACTGCTGTAAAGACATTCATTAGAATGTTTTAAGCTAACACCTGAAATGTATAGGAAAGGTTTTGTGAGCATAGGCGCAAGGCAGATGAAAATGTATGTGAATGTTGTTGAACTGAGCACTTATTTTCATGGCTGGGTGAGTGAATATCGGGTCACCACTTTGGGCTAGGAGACCTTTTGGTGAGGGAACAAGCCCTTAGCACTTTGCCTGAGGACATGAGGGTCTGGTTAGCTGATGGACAATGTAGGAGTTGGAAGAAGGGAGACCTATACCTAGAAAGCAGGGCAGCCCTGCACAGGAAATGGACCCCCAGTACTGCTCATGGGACTAAATGAACCCATGGTGGGCAGCACAGACTGCCCCAACAGAATCTGCCAGTAGCGGGGGAAGCCACTAGTCCAGGTACATGTCCAGGAGCTAGGGTTAAATGTTTTGAATGCAACCAGTGGGGCCATGTGGCATACGTATGTCCACGGAGGAAAGGTGGGGAACCAAAGGTGAGGGGGAGCCAGTAAGTGGGAAAGTCAAAATGCCAATAGTAGGTTGTCTCCATACAACAGGGGTATGGAATTACTGTCCTGCAGATGTCCTGAGAGGGAAGGATTTTAATGATGCAGTACTATATACTTGTGCAGTTACATGCAGTGAGGCTAGGAGACAAGCATGTGGGTCTGGTAGCCTGGGGTGACCCAGACAGACTGCATACTTGCAGCCAGGACTGCTGAGGTGGTTACCTCAGGGAGTGAGCTATGCTGTAGCAGTGAGACTGAATGTGAGCCACAGCTGCTTGTGAGTACTGATTTGTTCCCTTGGACAGGATAACTGCAAAGGTACAGGTGAGTAGTAGTACCCAGGCTGACAGTGAGGCACCACTGTCAGAGGATGCCAGACTTCCAGTGGAAGGATAGCTGGGAAGGGTTACACTACTTGAGACAGGCTCAGCTCTCAGACTCTACATTGCAAGGCCTGAGGCAGGTAGCTAGGGAGGCACCTGATTCTCAAGGGAAGGGGGAATCTGTATACTGGAACAAAGGGTTACTGTTACAGAGAGTGGACCCCTGAGGGAGGGCTAGAAGGTGAGTGTACAGCAGTTGTTGGTGCTTAAAGTTTACCATCTGGTGCTTCTAGTCATAACCCATGATATTCCATTTGCATGTCATAGGCATAAAACGTACAAAGAGGCGTGTTATGCAAAACTTCTATTTGCCTGGAATTTCCAGAGATGTAACTGAGTACTGCAGGACCTGTGAGCAGTGCTAAAAGGTAGGCAAGGCAGGAGACAAGGTGAGAGCTCCTTTGATGCCTTTGCCTGTGATTTGAGGAGCCATTTCAGTGGGTAGCTATGGATATTGTGGGTCCTCTGAGTACCCAGCGTTCCACAGGGAAAAAGTATATCCTAGTGATCTGTAGATTATGCTACATGATACCCTGAGGCAGTGGTTTTGTCCTCCATTGAGGCCGAGGAGGTGGCAAATGCTTTGCTAGAGATTTTCAGCAGGGTAGGTTTCCTAAAGGGAAGTACTGTCTGACAGAGGTGCCAATTTTTATGTCAGACCTGCTGGCTTGCTTGTGGAAGTCCTGTGGGGTGAAGCACATGAAGACCACCCCCTACCATCCCCAGACTAATGGTCTTGTTGAGAGGTTAAACTCCACAATCAAGTCCATGCTACGGGCATTTGCAGATCAGTTTGAGGGAGTGGGACAAATATTTGCCCAGTCTGTTTGCTTACAGAGAGGTTCCCCAGGAATCCACAGGTTTTTCATCCTTTGAGTTGCTGTATGGACATAGGGAGAGGGGACCTCTAGACTTAATTTTAGATGAGTGGAAGGTGAGTGAGTCTCACAAGGAGTCTGTTGTGGCATATGTCCTGAACCTCAGGACAAGGCTCTGGGAACTCATGGGTCTGGCCCAGGAGAACCTGGCAGAAGCCCAACCACAGAAAAAGGTGTGGTAGACAGGAATGCTCGAGTTAGAGAGTATGCTGTAGGGCAGCAAATGCTGTTTGGCATGAAGAATGCCCCAGCGACTCTCCAGAGCCTGGTAGTTCCTATCTGAGCGGGAGGGTTTGTCCTTGCTTACATGGATGATATTGCTATCTACAGGCATTCCTGGCAAGAGCACCTTCAGCATGTCAGGGAGGTGCTGGGCAGACTGCAGAGGGCAGGGTTGACCATTAAGCCGAGCAAATGTCAGGTGGGGCAGAGGTCCCCTACCTGAGACAGAGTGGGGAGTGGTAAGATACGGCCAGAACTTGCTAAAGTGGAAGCTATTCAGGCATGGCCTTCACCCGTTACAAAAAAACATGTGAGGGCATTCTTGGGGACAGCAGGGTACTACAGAAAGTTCAGAAAGTTGGTTCCTAATTATAGTACCATAGCTGCTCCCCTCACAGACCTGACAAGGAAGAACAGGCCAGATAAGGTAGTGTGGACCCTAGCATGTTAGCAGGCATTTCAGAAGCTTAAGGAAGCTTTTGGAGGACCCCCATTGTTAGCCAGTCCAGACTATAGCAAAGAATTTGTGCAGGTGGATGCTTCAAACTGTGGTGTGGGAGCTGTACTTTTAGAGGGAGAGCAGCACCCAGTGGTCTATCTCGGACATAGGCTCCAACCCGGGGACGAATGCTATGCAGCAGTAGAAAAGGAATGTCTAGCCATAGTGTGGGCACTACAAAAACTTCAGCCTTATATGTATGGAAGAAAAGTTACTGTGATTACAGATCACAACCCTCTAACATGGTTAAACAGAGCCAGTCAGCAAAATGCCACGTTGCTAAGATGGGAGTCTGGGGTTGCAAGCATATGGTATGTCAGTGCAGCACCACAGTGGGAGAAGCGGTGCCAATGTAGATGGGCTCTCAAGACAGGGAATGTGGTGAGGGGTTTGCAAGCATATGGTATGTCAGTGCAGCACTACAGTGGGAGAAGCAGTGCCAATGTAGATGGGCTCTCAAGACAGGGAATGTGGTGAGGTACACCCAGATGGACCTGACCATTCTCAAGCAACGTTTCTCAAGGCGCACTTAAAAACTTGCTTGAGTTCTCTTGGGGGGGGGGGGTGGTATGGTGATTAGAGAGAGGGCATTTTGATCTTGATATCCAACTAACCAGCAGCCTGCTTATGCTCGCATGTACATTTTTTAGCACTGATTTCTTGTAGGAATAGTTAAAGCTAGTAAAGATTAATTGGGTATTTTTCTTTGAAAGCAGACCTGTCCTATATATTGTTTTAAGCTTCTGTGTGATCTGTGAACTCTTGGATGTCTCTTGTGTAGTAGTTTTTGTCTTGTTTTATTTATTATTAAATATTTTTAAAACCTACCTGTGGCTGGTTTTGCTTTAGAGTACATTATATATTATGTATAGCGTTTACTGTCTAAACCCTTCCAGTAAGCCTTAGACTGAAAAGTCACATTACCATTGGATAATAATATTGCACAGTAGTAACTGGACACCCTTTGTAAGGGCCTTTTTAGTAGCTGATATTAACTGGGTGGTGGCACTAATTACTGCCGTATAGTCTGGGGAAAAGGGGCACAGTTGGAGAATCTGTGTCATCCTTTCCCAGGAGTGTCTGTGAAGTAGTAGAAGTACTTATCTCGGTGTGTGTTGTCAGCTACATGGCAGGGGCACAAAGCACTGGTTGGACAGAGAGGGTACTGGAGGTTTTAGCTTGCCTCGTTAGGCTGAGACCAGGACCCTATAGCTGTGCCAGTGGGGAGTCTTATTGGGGACCTGGTGAACAAGGGAGCAACCAGCCCCAGACTGGTTGTGATCTCTGTGTGCACTTAAGGGAAATTGTACTTTACTGTGTGTATTGGTTATCCTTTCCTCTTCTATGAGACTACCTCTCTGGTATTGGTGGTGAGGATTGAGGCTCCTTGATTTGCTGGGCCAGGGCACGGCCATCACATACATAACTGGCCTTCTCTATCCCATGGTCGAATTAAACTATAAGCAGCCAATTTCCCCCTTTGTGCTCAAATTAAACCTAAGCTTGAAATGGCTTATAGGGGCAGCTACCTTATTAATTACCTTTGAATCTATACAGTGCACCTAAACATTTAGTATTTACCATTTGGGCAGCTTGGTGCACTTGGTGCAGAATTTCTTTTTCATGTTGTGTGTTTTTTTTTTTTTTGAAGTGCTGTAGATTTCTTTGGGACCTCCAATCTGAAGAGGCAAAATAATCCATTCCATCCCGCGCTTTTAAGGTTGCACAGTTTTTTTGAGTTTATATATTTGTATGTCCTTTTCATTCATTCATTCTTCAACCAGTGGGTTCAGACCAGACACTGCCACTTTCTAAAGATTCTAGGATCAGAATCCTTAGCTTCTCCCTTGCCCGTAATGCCCTTGACCCCTCCAGTACCTCTCGTTTCATTTGCTCATCAAGACGGTCAGGGATTGCAATTTTCTTCAACTCTTTGGGGGCTATGCATTTTAAATCGGAATATTCTGTTTTTCTCCTCTGTGTAATTTTATATATAAAACTATCTTCCTACCTGTGTTTTGGTAATTAATTTTAAATAGTGCCGTTGATGGGTGTGTTTTTCTTTTTCTCTTTCTTCCTTCCTGGTATGGCTGATAAATCAACTGGATTCTGTAGGCATAAGATCCCCAATTCTGATGCCCAGATTGCTTAGGCCCAGCACATTGGGATTCTTCTGTGCTGTTTGTGCAGCCTTCATTGCTGCAACTATAAGCAATAGGAGGAAGAAGCTCATTTTAAAAGGTTGTCTCCCTGCTTCAGCTCCTTCGGGTACAAAGGGGGTTCAAACTGCCCCTCAAAAATCTAAAGCCCAGGAAGCACCATAAGCACTCTCCTACCTGGACTTTTTTTCGCAAAGCTTCCACTGCAAGAGCAGAGTAAAATAGCATACAAAATAGGCTCTAGAGGTCTAGTAAAAAACATTATAGGGACCAGAAAGGTGTAAGAGTTAAAGGGCACATGGACACTAGTGACACTGATCTATTTAAGGAGGTTTAGGTGAGTTGTTACAGGAACATGTTTTATTATTGAGGTAAAGGGATTTTAGTGCCGTTTTGAATGCTTTTAAGGAGTTTATAGGAGTAGTGGAAGAGGGTAGTGAATTCCAAGCTTTGGCAATGATTAAGGAACAGAGGCTTGGCTTTGTCCAGTGCATTTGGGCTTGAATTTGCTTAGGAGCTGTTTGCTTGAGGACCTAAGATTATGTGCAGGAGTGCATGTAGGATGTTCTGAAGAGCGGGGCAAAAGTTTGGGTTGTATAGTAGTTTGTGGGCAAGTGTTTTGTTGGGGTGTATTGTAGTTAGTGAGAGAAGTCCAAGCCAGTTTATACAATGATTAGTTCAAGTTGGCATGTTGCAGACAAGTTTTGCTATTTTATTGTAGCAGGACTGTAATTAAGAGTTGTATGTATGTTGGTAAAAATAGGACTACCATAAAGAAGGGTGGGGAAGGGGAGAGCTGGCCAATTAACTTGGTGGGCATGTTCATAAAATATTTATGCTTGTTTAGATTATCAAGTTTGAAATACGTTTTCTTGATTGCCTTATGAATGTGATCATAAAAGGAGAGTTTCACAAATTGTGACGCCTTTACTTGTTCTATTTCTGTATTTTGGGAGGAGATTTTGAAGCCTTGATAAGTGTTTGGATGAAAATATTAGATCTGAAGTATTTTGACTTCGTTTGATCCAGCCTTTGGGAATGTGATCCGGATTGGATCAGAGACTGCAGCTTCACCAGTGTCTGATCTGAGCTCCAAGCTCCTCCCCTTACCCATAATACCCCTCAATCTCCTTCCTTTCCTCAGATCTTGTTTGCCGCAGCTTTGCTTAGCATCGTGGTCTCAGAAATCCAGGCATGGTAGGTACTTTTTGTTTTTAGTTTTTGTTTGTTGCTGGTAGTGACAGGTAGGTTCCCTTTCCCTTGTTTAATCTCATCTTTCACTTTTGCGTCAAGTTTATTTAAAAAAATCTGTGTGGTTAGAGTAGGCCTTCTCTCCCTTCCTTGTTAGGTGTGTGTAGGTTAGGGCTTTATGCTCTTTAACAGATCGGCAGTCAAAGTTGGTGTTTAGGAAGTGCACAGTGTGGCTATAAGTTGTTCCCAGCTTATGGCTACACTGTGTGTGGTCTGTTTGGGGGCTTTCCGTCTCTCAACAGACTGCTCTATTTGTGTGGGGTTTAACCCCTGGGTTCTGAAGGATCACAGGACTAAACTAATCCTCAAAGGACTCCTCCTTCCTGCTACGGAGGTGGCTGCCTCTGCTTCCCTTACAGTCACTGCTGTGACCTGCATCTTCCTCCGCTACAATCTCTTCCCCTTCCAGGCCGGGACTCTACCTCCTATTCATAGGTCTGCAGATAGGGAGCATAGGAAAGAGAATTGGGAAGAGCTCCCCAGACCGGTTGGATCCCATGGGGGGGGGGGGTCCTCCGAAGTAACAATTACCAGGCCAATTTCTCTGCTCTGCTCACCCAGATTCTTGTGGGAGCTGGAGGAGCTTGGACCTTCTTCCAGGGTCCTCTGCACATCGACCCTCCCGGTCGGCGGCCGCGTCGCATTCCACCAGACGTTTTGAGTGAGGCAAACATGAACAAAATGATGTGAAGGTTTATTCGCACCCAGATTCAGATGGGGGTCTTGCCAGCCCCCTCTCCCTCTGGAGGGGGAGCTTGCTTTCCTTTTTTGCCCCGATATCTCCTTGTCCAGGTTGGCGCCAATGGTACCAAGTACCTCTATGCTGGCCGTTACCTTGAGCGTGTCAGAACAGACTAGTTCAGACCTGAACAGCTCTCTGAACTGAAGCCTGGGCGTCTGGATGTGCTCACTAGATCTCCAGAATGTGTACTACAATATAAAGATGCACAGATGCTCCAGGAGGTTCCCCCTGCTTTCAGCTAGGGGGCAATCCTCTGTTTCGAGCCCTACCCTTCTGTCTCGTCACAGCCCCCAGGGTGTTCATCAAGGTCATGGCAGTAGTAGCGGCTCACCTGAGGCTTCAGAGGGTACATGTCTACCCTTACCTGGCCGATTTGGCTCCTTGCTGCGCTTTTCCAGCTTATCTTCAGAAAGCACTGTGGTTGAAGTGCAGAGGAATCCTCCTTGCTCCCTTTTGGCCTAAACGGGTGTGGTTTCCCTTCCTTTGGTCTCGCTTAATATGTCCTCTTAGATGCTGGATCCCATTCCAGACCTTCTATCTCGTCCATCAGAACAGATCACCCCAGATCTTATAGGCTTCGGATTGACTGCATGGTTTCTCCAATAAAGATTATGGTTGGACATTCCAGGCTTACCTTTCCAATTCAAAAATGTTGGTGTCGTCCCATAAAGCTTCCACTAGACAAATCTCCAAGAATAAATGGTAAAGATTCATTACTTGACCTCACAATTCCACAAATGTCTGTGTAATCCGACACAGTGGGATATTTCTATATGAACTACATGCATAACTATATACATACATATGCTTGTATATACACACAGTTACATACACAAAACTGTTTTCTGAACTTGGGATGTGATGCAAGTTCGATGTTGGTTTAAAAAAATCTGCAATTGTCTAGCACCTGAAAATATTGGGGCAAGAATTACAATTAGCCCCCCCCCCCCCCCAAAGAGAGCTGACCAAGAGTGAATAATGATATGCAGATGCAAACGCCAGCTTGGCTGCTTTTTCATGACCCCACCTTTGCCTAATAATTTGCCTCTAATTACATTTCAGAATGAGACTGGCTGTAATAATTTTCTATTGTAGTATGTCTTGGACATCTGTTAGAAAACCAAATATGGATGACCTGCTGATTCAGGCATCTTCTCCAGAGGTCCTTTTGCAAAATCTTCATTTTACCATTTCTCCTGGGGTTCACAAGTCTTCCCTCAGGATCCTGTCTTCCTGAGTTGCAGGTTTCAAACAGTGCCAGTGCTGGCATACCTGCCTCTTCCAAAGGCATTAACTCTTCTTTCCCTGACCTCCATTTCAGCCAGGGAGTTTGAGAGCTCTGGGCTTCATGGGTTCCACCATTCCGATGAGTCTTCTGGCCAGACTCCACCTGAGGAAGTTCCAGTGGTTTCTGAAGACTTGTGTGGCTTCAGCATGCACATCCTCTAGACTTTCTGTTCTCCTGTGTCTCTGGTTCAGGGAGTGTGGTCGCCTTGTCAGTGGAAGGAGCACATCAACATCAGAGATGAGTGCTCTTGTGCTGGCTCTTCAGACATTTCATCCTCCCCTCTCTGCAGGGTTTCTCAAGGTATTCATGGACAATACTACAGTTTTGGTATATCAAAAAAGAGGGGGTACAAGATCCTACCATCTTTGCTGGCTAGCACTTTTGGCTATCTGGTATCCTACGATTCTTCAGGCAGTTTGCCTTCCTTCAGACCGGAATGTTGTATCAGACAATCTGAGCAGGTCCTTCACTCAATCCCATGAATGGATGCTTCACAGGGATGTGTTTCTGAATGTTGTTCACCTCAAGTAGATCTCTCTGCCTCCCCTCTGAACAGACACTTCTGTTTTGTGCCAGAGTCCCAGGTCCTCTGGTGTGGAAGGTGGACGCTCTCTCATTTTCTTGGAAGGGGATGCTTCTTTATGCATTTCCTCCCCTTCCTCATTCCGAGCATCCTGTTCCAAGATTCAACAGGGTGCTCACCAAATCTTGTTGGTGACGCCCTTTTGGCTGCAACAACACTGGTTCCCTCTACTTTGCCCCTCATCACAAGTTACCCCTCAGGGTGGATCTCGCACAAGACAAGGGGGTATCTCCTCCATCTCAACCTGTCCACTCGACTGACATTGTGGGTGATAGGGTTTTGATTTCTCATGCACTTTGCTGCAGGAGGCCAGGAAACCTACTAGGAAGTCTTAATTATCTAAATGGAAGAGGTTTTTTTTCCATTTGTCTTTCTCGTGATCTGGGCCCTCTTTCTGTGGATGTTTCTTTGGTTCTTTGTGTGAGTTGCTCAATGCTGGATGTTCATCGTGCATACAGCTGCAGTAATCACAGATGGGTTCTCTGCCATCAGGCGGGTCCTCGGTTGGCTGAATTCCAAAGTCTAGGTCCGACGTCGGTTGTCGTCGCTCTCTTTCCTGATGTCAGTGCGACAGGTGTATATAAGACACAGCCGACGCCATATTCTTCCGTCTTTTTTGCCCCCCGGTGCCCGAAGCAGAAGCAGTTCGCAAGTGCCGGTTGGCCAGCTCCTGAATTTACGAAAAATTGGAAACCGAAGTCTTCATTAAAGCTAAGTACCCCGTTGGGGAAACTTTTCTTGCCTCAGACCGATGTCAGAAAAAGTTAACAATTGTATTTCTTGTGGAAAGCAAATACAGCATAAGGATTTCCATTCCCTCTGCATACCTTGTTTAGGCCCAGACCATGACGTCTCGGTCTGTCACTTTTGCGCGACTTTCAATAAACGCACTATTAAGCGTCGGGCGGAGTTCGCCCAACACTTGCCTTTGATTATAAAATGTCGTCGGAGACTCAGACTATCGTTTTGTCCAAAAAACCAAGGACCGACACGCGAGGTCCCCACCGACTACACACGTGTTCCGGTTCTCAGCGAGACGCCTATGCAGTCCCTGACTACCAACGACACTTCTTTGGCGGTGTCTTCTGTAACCGAGACCGCAGGTACCTCGGCCCAAAGCCAGACTACAACCACCGAAGCCACTGTGAGCGTTGAGCCTCCTAATGTGGACAGGTCCACTTCACCCATGGTGTCTTTAGACCCTCATCTTCCTTTTCCATTAAGGCCTTTTAAGTCCAAATCAGCCAGGCATCCCAAGAGGCCTGTTGCACAGGGCCCATCTCCAGGCCCCATGCCTAAAAAGCAGATGCTTAAAATGGCTAAGGATTTAATTACTCTTATCAGGGGTTCCCAACCCCCTCCAGACAAGAGATCCAGAGTAGAGGAAGATTCTCCCTCTTCTGATCAGGGCTCCATTTTTTCAGATCATTTTTTCAGATCATTCTGAGGAACACTCTTACTCCCCTTTTGAAGATTCTGATGCAGAGCAGTCCATTCCTTCTGTATCTCCTCCTGAGGATTTTTCTTTTGGGGAAACCTTGCACACCTTGAGGGAACACTTCCATTGGGAAGGCCAAGACTTTTCTGATTCCAAGAAAAGACTTGGGGAATTTCTTTTGTTACCCCAACACAGACCTCTGGCGATACCTCCTGTCTTGGACATACTTGATGATGTGTATACGGAGGCTTGCCTTAATCAGGATTCCCTGCCTCCTGCCCCAGTCAAGCCTGATAGGTACTACAGAGTTCCTAACTCTCACCAATTTCTTTACAAAAGCCATAATGCTGACCCTGAAACCATTTCTCTGGGCCCCAAGGGAATGAAGGCCTCTACTGCTAAGACTCCACTACCTTCCGAAAGAGAAGATCCTTAGAAAGGTGGGGAAAAAGGGTATATACCTCGGCCACCCTAGCCACGAGGGCCTTAAATTGTCAGTTTCATATGCTTAAATATCAGCAGTTTCTATCATCACAATTAAGAAATAAAATGTCTCAACCTGAACAACCAGATTTGAAGGAGTTGCAGGATATGATGCATAGTGCAGAACAAGTGGGTAAACGCACCTTACAATGTGGCTATGATGCCCTAGAGGCCTCAAGTAGAGCTGCTGTTACAGGATCAGTCATTCGTAGACATGCATGGCTTAGGGAACAAATCTTGCCTGATCATGTGAAAGCTAAACTATTAGATGCTCCTTTACAAAAGGATGTGCTATTTGGTACTAATGCTGAGGAGATACTTCGTAAAATGGAAGAAAAAGCCAAATCTATGCAATCTGTCAAAGCTTTTCTACAGGTTCAACCACCACACCTTAGCAGAAATTGGCCTTCAAAAAAACTGGTCCTTTCCAGCCACGGACAAGCCCCAAAGAGGTAGATACAGGCGCTCAAGGGGCAGAGGACAATCTCACAAGGATCATATAGAGGCAGGCAATGGCAAACTCCAGCACCAAGAGGTGGCGAAGACAGTGCACAACAATATAGGAAACAAACCCAATGACTTCCTCCTTTCCATGCCAAGCAAGTCTCAGCTGGCAGCACCCTTGGGAGGAAAGCTGGCATTATTTACAAGAAATTGGCATATTGTCACAACAGACAAATGGATCCTGGACGTTATAGACGGAGACTACAGATTTCATTTTCACACTCTTCCAAAAATGAGAGGCATGCCAAACCTGCCACACAATCAAAGGGCAGAGGCACAACTACAAATTTCAAAGCTCATAGACATGAAAGCTATTCAAGAGGTACCTACTCACGAACAAGGTCAAGGTTTTTATTCCAGGCTATTTCTGGTACCAAGGAAAGGAACCGACTGGAGACCCATTTTAGACTTATCCATCCTAAACGCATTCTTACTCGCACCAAGATTCAAGATGCTCACATTACAGCAGCTTCTTCCCATGCTGGGCAAGGAGTTTTGGCTGGTAACATTGGACCTCAAGGAGGCATACCTGCATGTCCCAATCAGACAAAGCTGCAGAAGATACCTTAGATTTCTTGCAGGTTCAATCCACTATCAATTCTCTGCATTGCCCTTTGGCTTATCTACTGCGCCCAGAGTATTCATGAAATGCCTGGCATCAGTAATTGCCTACTGCAGACTTCAAGGGATACAAATTTACCCTTACTTGGACGACTGCCTGATCCAAGCGGACAGCAAGCACATACTTCTGGATCATCTGGCTTATGCAACAGGGTTACTGAATTCTCTGGGATACACAATCAACAAAGAGAAATCCAGGCTAACACCATCTCAGAAAATAACTTTCCTGGGTGCCAACTTGGACACAAACACCCAGATGGCCTATCTTACGTCAGAAAAACGGGGGCAACTAACTCAGTACTTCAAAATACTAGCAAATTGTACCAGGCTTACTGCAAGGAAAATCCTGCAGGCTCTGGGCTTCATGGCATCTTGCATTCTTTTAATCCCATGTGCAAAGCTGCATATGAGGAAACTTCAATGGTACCTAAAAAACCTATGGTCTCAACACAGCCACAGTTTGGAAACAAAAATACCAATAATTCCATGTTTGCAAAAGGAATTTCTATGGTGGGCTCAAGCATGTCAAACAAACACGGGCCTCCCATTCTGCAAGCCTCAAGCAGATCAAGTCATTACAACAGACGCCTCAGATTACGCCTGGGGGGCGCACTTGACAGACAGGTGCATTCAGGGCAAATGGTCCCAAAAGGAAAAGCACCTTCACATCAATCAAAAAGAAATGCTAGCAGTGATAAATGCAATTACAGCTTTCAAGGACCTCCTGCATCCAGGACAATTATTGATAAGAACAGAAACACCACAGTAATGTGGTACATAAACAAGGAGGAACACATTCATACCCCCTGTGCAGACTAGCCATGACACTTTGGAACTTGGCTCTGGAATGGCAAATCGAACTTAAAGCATAGTACTTGCCAGGTTTGGAAAACAAGCTGGCAGACAATCTAAGCAGAAATATGACAGATCCACACGAATGGAAGTTGCATCCTCAAGTGTTTACAAAGATAATCCAAGCGTGGGGGAGGCCAGGCATAGATCTCTTCGCCTCCCACAGGAATCATCAATTGGAAAAGTTTTTTGTTCAAGGACCTTTCACCCAAAGGCCTGGAGAATGGACGCCCTTTCATTCAAGTTGGACAGCATGGACAGTTTACGCTTTCCCACCTCTGCCTCTTCTGCCCATGGTGCTCTTAAAAGCAAGAGCAGACCGAAGATGATACTGATTGCTCCAGACTGGCCAAGACAACACTGGTACCCACTCCTGAGGAGCCCAACACATACTCCTCCCTGGCCCCTACCTCTAATGCCTCTTCTGCTGACTCAGCACAGCTACAAAACTCTTCACAGTCAGCTGAAAACACTCAATCTCGCTGCATGGAAAATTCCTTAACACCTCAACAGACCCTGCTCCCCAAAGAGGTGCAGGATGTCATTTTGGAGGCCAGAAGGCCATCTACTAGAAAGGCTTACTCTGCAAAATGGAAACGGTTTTGCTCTTGGAATGAGAAAAAAGGCCAGGACCCTAAACTGAATTTGCCTCTGGTACCCTCTGGTACTACAGTATCTAGCTGAGCTGCTGAACAGTGGACTTTCATTTTCCTCCATAAAAATCCATGCCTCAGCCATTTCTGCAGAATTCAACATGGATCCAGCCTTATTCTCTCACCCACTCTTAAGACAGTTCCTCAGAGGGGCTAAGAATATAAGACCACCAAGGAAACAACCAGTGCCAGCCTGGGATCTTAATTACATTTTAGAAAAATTAACATTGTCTCCCTTTGAACCAGCTGCCTCAACAGATTTGCAATATTTGTCCTGGAAAACAGCTTTCCTTCTGGCCATTACCTCAGCTCGTAGGGTTTCGGAACTACAAGCCCTCATGGCTGTGCAGCCTTTTCTCATCTTCCATCAGGACAGGGTCTCCCTTCGAACCAACCCGTCATTTATGCCTAAAGTGGTATCCAGGGTAGCTTTAAATCAAGCCATACACTTGCCTACCTTTTACCCCAATCCTCAAAACAAAGGGGAAAGGCTGCTACACTCCTTAGACATCCATAGACAGCTACGTTATTACTTGGACAGAACAAAGCCTTTCAGGAAATCAGAACAACTTTTTGTGTCCTATGCTGTAGGAGCTCAAGGGAAGCCAGTTACCAAACAGACGTTTTCAAAATGGATAGGCCACTGCATATGGTTTTGTTACTCCTATCATGGAAAATCTGTCCCTACAGGCATCAGATCCCACTCCACCAGGGCCACAGTTACCTCCTACAGCCTTCCTCAGAGTTCCTACCAAAGATATTTTGGAGGCAGCCACTTGGAGTTCTGTGCATACCTTCACAAAACACTACCACCTGCCTTTATATTCCAAGACTAGAGCAGGCTTTGCCACTGCTGTGCTGCAGGGCATTCTGACTGCTCCCAGTTCCACCTAGTGCCTACCACCCTGTGCGTAGCTTTGGGATTCTACCCATCTGTGATTACTGCAGCTGTATGCACGATGAACATAGTACAGTTTTGTACCTACCATAAATGTAGATGTTAGAGTGCTAATACAGCTGCAGTACAGGTTTCCCGCCCTCCTTCCCCTCTTGGTAAAGGACTAGTGGCCAACACCTCCTCATACTACCTAATTTGGGTTATCCTCCTATGGTGTATTTGCTTGCAACTACTGTTTTTTGATTACATTGCATTGCTTGAATATATATTTAGATATATATAATTTATGTATTGCCTTCCTTCTGGGGGCACCTGACATCTGGGGCAAGAAAGACTGAAGAATATGGTGTCAGCTGTGTCTTATATACCCCTGTCGCACTGACGTCAGGAAAGAGAGCGATGACAACAGACGCTGGACCTAGACTTTGGAATTCGGCCGACCGAGGACCCGCCTGACGGCAGAGAACCCATCTGTGATTACTGCAGCTGTATTAGCACTCTAACATCTACATTTATGGTAGGTACAAAACTGTACTTTTGGCCTGTTCTATTAAGGCCCACTTAGCTCTTTCTGCTTGCTCCCTTTAACTCACCCTTTTGAGGCTAATCAGTTTCTTAAAGGCATCCTTAATGTTAGACCTTCCAGGAAGCCTGCTCCTCCTCCCTTGGATTTTAATTTTGTTCTGGAAAATTTGACTGACTAACTCTGGCTTGTTTTGAGCCTGCTGTTTCAGCTTCTTTGCAACATTGTTCTTGAAAGACCAGTTCTTTTGTTAGATCTCACTTCTGCCAGATGGGTGTCTGAGTTGCAAGCCCTTATGGCTTGTCCACCTTTTTGATATTTCATGAGGACAGGGTGTCCTTGCGTACTTATCCCTTTTATGCTCAAGGTGGTTAATGATTTGTCACTTGTAGTCTTTATTTTTCTACTTGTTTTGCTTCTCTGCAGTCTGACAGAGGGTGCTACATACCTTAGATGTGCATAGCCAGCTCAAGCTTTATTTGGGTAAAACTAAAGCTGTCAGGAAGTCTGACCAGTTGTGTTCCTTTCATCCTAGGTCTTTGTTTCCAAGTGAACTATTTCCTTTTGTTACACTTTACAGGACAGAAGGCTCTCGCCATGAAAAGACTCATTCCACTAGAGCTGTTGCTTCTTTTGGTGCTTTTTTGAAAGGCTTGGACACTAATTTCTATTGAAGCTGCTACCTGGACTTTTGTGCATACCTTTACCGGTTGGATGGCATCGCTAGAGCTAGGTTTTCTGCTGCTATTCTTCTGCTTCCTCCTCCCAGGTTTTTTGAGCTTTTGTACTCTCCCATTAGTAAGGACTTGGTGCAGTTGTATAAAATCTTACCATAACTGTAGATGTCCTTGCCTTCACCATTGTAGTATTCACACCCGCCCTCCATCCCCGTGGTCTTTTTTCCCTTCCTGACTGTGCAGATTCTCCTTGGATTTCCTTGGACTGCTGTGCCTACTGGCGCAGTCTGTTCTGTGGATGGTATGCCTGAACATTGCTTTTATGCCCTACCTTATGCAAGGAGTGAGCAGGTGACATTCTACCTTAAAGCAGTGGTGAACATTAGTAAACTGGACAGACAGAGGGTTTCACTGCACTGCAGGGAATCCCATTAGTAAGGAATACTGCAGCAGTGAAGGCAAGGATATATATATTTTTTTTAATGGTAAGATTTTGCACAACTGTACTTTAAAAACCATATCCCTGTTTAACTATTCACTTCTTAGTAGTGGTGGATTTCGTTTATCTCCCACCCCAACGCACACCGTCTTCTATTGCCCTTCTTTCTATACATTGGTTGAAAGTAGTGGGATTCACAACCCCATTTGACAGTCTGTCCCTTTCTAGTCTTCCACAATTTACCTTTTTTTGTGGAGGAATTTGATTTCCACTGTCCTTGTGATTAACTTGCTAAAGATAAACGTGCTGTATCACCATCTTGAGAGGAAGTTTTGTAACTACCCCTAGTGAAAATGGAGCCATGTAAAATGCCAAACTACAGTAATAAAATGCTTGTGAAACTTTATATTTGGCAATTGTGAAAAGTTGTACATTAGACCCCCTTTAAGTTCTTCACAAACGCTTCCAGAATACTGGAAGTGTCTGTCTTTACTAGGGATTTCATTTTTTCTTGTTGCTGAGTCTTGCTAAGTGAATGGTCTTGTATGTCCTTGAGGTTTTGTGTAGTTTTTGCAGCACAAACTTCTTTTTTTGAAATAGCAAGGGAAAGATTTTGTTGCTGCTATCGGTTCTTTTCCTCGTCGGGTTTTTTTTTTTTCTCCAGATCTCATGCTTTTTCAAATAGTGCTTGCCTTTCAACATTTAATAAAATGCATCTTCTACTACAAAAATATTCCTTCTCTGCAACGTCAATAAGGCTTCAGAATAAATTGGCATTAACCCAACAAGTCATCATCTTGCAGCATTTTTCCCCATATGTAGGTGTGTCACTTAAAATATGTATGCCTTGTATTTATTCGATTTGTACACAACTTGTGTATGAAGTTGTGTTATGTATATATGCAGTCTCCAAACTGGATTGCATTATGGAGCTTTTCTTCCTGGGACACTACTGAAAAGGGGTTATTGCCCAGTCAAGCTTTTATAATGACACTGAGTACACAAGACTACCATTCTGTCCTTTTATTTCTTTGTGGCTTATTCATGCTCATGGGGCAAAAGTCAAGGGAGACAGCAGTGGATGCTGTTATCTTTTCTCTAGGGATCTGCATTTGCTGCTTCAGCTGTGGCTTGTGCTGCACATGCCAGAAGCCTCCAAAGGGTTGCTGTGCAGTGGTCTAGGGGTCCTGTCACCACACGCACACACAGTTAACGTTGAAACCTTTTCTACTTGTTTAACTATTTTGGGTAGCACTTGTGAATGTTTGTTTTGTTGTGTTTTTTTTTTTTTTTATACTTGTGCAGAGAGCAATGGTAACACCTGTATGTTTTAATGGTTGGCAGAATGGGAATGAGTAAGCCACAGGACTAGTGTCCCACAGAATGAGCTAGTCATTTGAGTAAGATAGGGGGAATGCTTTTAATTGTATTTCTCCAGGGAAATAATTTGTCCACAAACATCCTGACAAAAATGTGCGAAAGTGTGCTGCAATTTTATAGGCTTAATTTTGAGGAGGAGGTAAAATGGGCTTGCTTGTTAAGACACTTGCAGCGTGGATGTGAATTTGTAAATTGGCAACATGGGTTGTCTCTACAAAAAAAGTTTCGGGTCTTCCCTGTAGAATGTGCCTTTTCTGATAATACAGTAACTTCACATTCGTTGAAGTCTTAAATAGTCTAATACAAAATTACTCCACCCCACATGTACATAATTTTGCAGATCACTTTGATAATGATGAAAGAATGAGATATAATGACTACAGTAACGTTTCATCTCTTCTCCATAATTGGGCCCCCCCCCCAGCCTCCTTTTTGTAATCTACTTCATGTTTTTGCTTTTTCTAGGTCTCATTAAAGTTCCATCATGTCAAGCAAAAGGACAAAGGGAAAGACCACCAAGAAGCGCCCTCAGCGGGCAACTTCCAATGTGTTTGCTATGTTTGATCAGTCTCAAATTCAGGAGTTCAAAGAAGCATTCAATATGATTGACCAGAACAGAGATGGCTTTATTGACAAAGAAGATCTGCATGACATGTTGGCATCACTTGGTAAGATATATTTCTAAACCACTACCCCGCCTTTTTCATTTAGCTGTACTAGAAGTTTCGTTTGCATGAGTACTGTGACCTGTCTGATTAGTCCCCCCCCCTCCCCCCCGCCAAGTCGCATGGGATACTGAAGATGTCTGAGCTAACAAGTGTGTGAACGTTGTGTGTAACATGCTAATTTTCTGCTGTTTATTACAGGAAAAAATCCTTCAGATGATTATTTGGATGCTATGATGTCAGAGGCTCCTGGCCCTATTAACTTCACAATGTTTCTAACTATGTTTGGTGAAAAGTTGAATGGTACAGACCCAGAAGATGTTATAAGAAATGCATTTGCCTGCTTTGATGAAGAAGCAACAGGTAAGGGTAAAAACATTGTAGTAGAATGTCTTGCACACTCCCTTCTGTCATTTTACTGAAGGTTGCACATGCCCGAAACAAAGGTGTAAGCGATGGTTAGTATAGCACAGTGGCTTGGTTTAAACTTGAGGTACTGCAGCTGATTCAACTTCATCTGTAAGGGCTTTAAACCAGTAGCACTAGACTGATCCCACTACAGGGCACAACTTTTTCAAGTTCAAAGTTCATCGCCCTATATGCGAGCCCATTATATCGGAATGGGAACCAGGCTGGAGTTAATTGCAAAAGTCTTAAATACTTCGAGACTTTTAAGATACCCTTATGTAATGCAGGGTATGGAAGGTACACAAGCGATGCAGATAACTTCATCTCTGTACCAGAACAAAAACTGGCTGGCTTAGCTCAGTACAGTTAAAGTAACTTTGTTTTAAACTTGTCTGAGACCTGGTAGTGTGACTCGTTGCAACAGCATCTTCACTTTTAGATGTTTATAAGTTTGGAGTGGATGGGCCTGTGGTTGAAAAGGAGTTTACCCTTTTTTTTTTTTTTTTTGTTTTTTTGTAGGAGCAAGAGTCGGGTCAAATCTTGCATTGTGCCCTTCCTGGTGACTAGAAGTGATAAGTACCCAGATACCCTTTCTAGTGTCCGATTTCAAATCGGACTGCATGGATTGCTATTTTTGCAAGTTACGACCTTTTCAAAAAGTGTGCCTGTGGAATGCAAATTCTGTCGCTAGATTTTGTTGATCTTGCTGCCTCCTGGAATGGATAGCTGTAAATTCCCTGTCACGTAAGCCAAAAATATTTCATTAGTAGGACAAGAATCCTGAAGGCTTATTTCAAATTTGAAGGCTTTTCCTTGAGCACAGAAAGTTTTATTGGTTCATGGGATACCCCATTTGAAGGGAATCCCTGTTATTTTTCAAGTAAAGTATTCTCTAGAAGATCAAATACTTGGGGATAATTGATGGATAGGACCCATAAGGTCAAAATGGGCTCTGCCACCTCTTGACAGCAGACCTATCACTAGTGGTGTTCCCAGGGATCTGTCCTGGGACACCTACTGTTTGGCATGTACTTCTTGAGAGGTCCAGGCAAGGATACAGGGCCTGTGGCTGACAAGGTCTGCAGATGACTAAGTTGGGGGTGTCATTGACTCCCCAGTTGATGTTTAACATATTGAAAAGAGTCTCGTAGCTACGTATAACTGGGGCCAAAGTCCTGGCCTCAAGTTAAATGCAGAATAAAGTATTTTCGTACCATTCAGCAAAAACATGATCCCTACCGATTACCACATCAATTGCACCCCCCTAAGCACACAACCTGTGGTGAGACCTGGGTACTTAGGTCGAATGAGAGATTGTTGTCAACTTTTGTGTGGTGGTGGTCAGAAAAGCTTTGTTAGTCTCATAAGTAAAAGGATTGCATCCAGAAAAAGATTACCTCTCTCTACTCCTCCCATATTAAGACTTGTAATGGAGTATAATGCCCTGTTTTGGTATGTACCTATCAACACCTGCACCAACTAGAAAGGCCACATTCTGTGGCCTTCAACACCTATTCTATGCAGACGGGCTTAAATCGCTGTCACTCTAATCTGTCATACAGATTGCTCAGAGGTCACTGTCACGTCAGACCCTGCTTTACTAGAGGTGCTCCATATCTGTAAGTCTTAACTCCTCATGCATTACCCGCTTGATGGGCCTTAATCTGATGTGCAACATCAATAAAACCTGCTGGTGAGACAGGTTTGTCTCCCAGAGGCTGCCCTGTCTCTGGAATAGACTTCCCATACATGTCAAGAGTACTTTAACCCTCTTCAAATGCAACCTTGATGACTGGATGGGAAACTAAATTTGTCCCAGGGGTTCCTCCTGTCCCTCATTGACAGGGGCAAGAGGTGCTGACTGAGGGTTCTTTTTTGGGGATAAAATTTGGCTAGGCTTGTACCGAGGCCCCAGGGCCATTTAGCTAGTAACTTCCTATAAGAAGCCAGAAACAGTTGTGGTATTTGCAGGTAGAGAACAGGCAGCCTTTTATGCCTAGGTCTGAGGACTCCAGATATTGCCTTTTGGAAACTGGTCCAGTAGTAACCTGGCTCAATTCTCTCAAGAGGCTGCTTGGTTGACCTTCAGAATGGCTGCTGGTTTCCAGGTACTGCAGTAGAAAAGCAGCCTTGGCAAATCGCATGTTCTGCTATCAGCCATCAGCTCTCCCTCTAGAACATTCTTGACATTCATGAAGAACCATGTAGTAAGCCATCTTCTGGTCCACCTCCTCACTGATGGGAAGAGTTGCCCGCAGCTTGAAGCTTTTTAGTAAAGCCATACTAGAGTTGACGTGACCTTGGCCACCTCCTTTTGCTATAGTTTGGGTAATGTAGGTGCCTGGCATATTAGCCCATAGGCACCTCGGCCCACTGGGGCAGCTGGTCCATATAAGATATTGATCCTCATTTTTTTAGAACTCCAAGAGTAACTGCTTGAGTTCTTTATAATCCTGTACTTCACAGGAGGTGCTGCATAGTCTACAAGATGCAAAAAAAGTGTAACATTAAGTCTTGTCTGGCCGAATGTTAAAGCTGTCCCCCTTTGAGGGGGAGATCCCAAAGGCAATCTTTCCCACTAGAGAAGCTAACGAAGTTTGAATAAACTCTGCCATGTACTTAATGGTCTCTCATGTCTGATAAGAAGAGGGCACCTGTCTGGCATGGCAATTGTCCTCATTAACCCTTCGTCTTTGGCTTGCTGTATAGTGAGCCATTTCTGCGAGAGAGGCTTGGCAGTTAAAGCCACAGGGTTTCCTCACCTGGTACAGGGTACGGTCTTCCTCCTTGAGCTCAGTTGCTTTATTTCACAAGTGTGTGATCCTTTAAACCTCGGATCCTGATGTGCAGAGTCCTACTGTCTTCTTAGACTGGGTAAGCTGTAGTACAATTTATATTTTTTTCAGAAAGTGGTGTGTGTTCAGAATTTTTTGAGACCTATACCGGGATGTCTGGGTGTAAGGAATCTGGCACCATCTGGGGTGTGGTGTGGTGTGTGTTTTTTTTTTTTTATGGTTGCATTCTGTTGGCTCGTCTTTCCAGACTTCAAACAGGCAATAACTGTCCTGTGGGAAGCAAGTCTGCCATAAAGACTTTCACTTGGTTTTGCATGTTTTTTTTTTTGTTTTGGAGCCCTCTGCTCAGCATCTCTGCTGCTAGATTCCACGCAAAACCCCTTTTAAATGTGGACTATCTACACATGTGGAATCCTTGTCTGCTTCTTTGTTAGCAGTGCAACCCCAGTCTTCTGCAGGTTCCCTTCCTCCAACTGCTAATGTGATTCCAAAAGTATAGGAACCTAGGGGCCCTTACAAGCCTAGCCAAGAGTTTATCCCAAAAAAAGAAACATCGGTCAGTAAATTGGTATCTGGCTAACTGACCTTGTGGACCACCCCAAACACAGCCAATCACCTTAGGGTTTCATTCTCATATGGGGTAAACACCTTTAACTATTATGCCAACCTCCCTATGACCTTATTTAACTGTTTCGAGCTGGGACCTTTTGCATGTCAAGTCAACATAACCACTACACTATATCTGAGGTCCACAGAATGAGTGAGTAAATTGACTGCATCCCTCGACTATGCCTGTTAATGTATGCCTTTCCACCACCCTCTACCTACTGGCTGTAGGCTAAAGTCCAGGGCCTGGTTAAGGTAAAACAAGAATTCATAGTCTTCATTAAAACCGTCAAACCTTTGCCATCTTCAGAATCTCTCAGTCTCCAACCAGATGGATTATAGCAAGAGGAGGAAGACTCCTCCTTCCAACCTTAAACCTACCCTAATTTGGATGATGCAGTGGTCTGTACCTCCCCACCCAAAGACCTTCCCTTCAGAGGCACATTACATAGAATGAAAACATGTTGGTTTCATCATGGTTTGGGGTTTCCTACATTACACCACTCTGGGACTATTTACAGGTTTTTAAATATTTTTTTGTATGGAGTCTGACCACATGGGGTCTGGCATCTTAGAAGTGGTTGGTCTCCCTCTTGGTATCCCAAAAAAGTTGCATCATGCAAGCCTCACTCATGCTGCTGGCCTCTCTCCCCCTAAAGCTGCAGTCATTGATGATTTTTTTTTTTTTTTTTTTTTTTTTTTTTTTTTTCATACGTACAACTGACTGAAAGACAGTGTAAGTAACATCTCATGTTGCTCAATGACTGCTTAAAACACACAGTACAAATGCCAAAGAACAGACATGTGCTTTTTACTGCTGCTTTAGCAAGACTAAACTGCATTTCTTGTGAAGCCTGAATTGTACTACTTTGACTCTTCTCCCATCCCCCTTCACACCTAACTTCCCTAGCTGTCAAGTGCCAAGGGTAATTTGAGCTATTACCTGCTGTCTTTATAGCAGGAGACTTGACTCCTGTACTGTCTTTGTTCTAGCCTTTACTTTCTGTATTGGTAGGGGAAGGACCAGGGTGCTATGACATCACAGCATGGGTGGGTTTTTTAGGACAGTCAGGGTGATGTCCGTTTGGGGAGGCAACTGGCCAGAAAACTACCTGTAATTCAGTGGCCTTGACTCCAATGAATTGGAAACTGCAGCAAGGGTGGGATAAAAGTTTTTTTTTGATGGTTTTTAAATGCTGTGTTTATTCATAACTGGGACAGTAAATAGGGAGAAAGGGAAGAAGTTGAGCATTTAATAGAATCCCATTGTCCTTTTTAAAACTGACTTGGATGACCCATTGGATAGAGTTCCTGTTTGAATCCCCAGGTGGAAGTCTTTTGAGAAGTTGGACAAAAGGTAAACTGACTTAAAACTGTTAAAGAATTCTACTTGTTTCCAACCCTGTGATACAACCCCTCCTACGGCTTGGCTCTTCCACCTAGACAAGAGGAGGCCTCCCTCCCCATGGACGTAGACTAAGGCAGCCAAGAAGATGGCAACCAAAACAACCTCCGAGATCAGATGCTGCTAGAGAATGCACAACAAAGTACAGTTATGTAATATCTCGCCTTAACAGTAGATGCCCTTCTCTTTCCTTCCATTATGAATATGGCAACAGTAATCTCCCTCCAAGGATAGCCCAATGTGTGGCCAGTATACCAAAGTTTTTGGTACTTGCAGGAGCCATTTGTCTCTCGTATGCTCCCTGCACAAGGAGTGGGGCATAAAGGTGATGGTATGGATGGCACGCACTATAAAAGCCACGGGAGGAGCAGAATGTCCCTAGGGACAAGTGTGTGCACCAGGAAAAGAGGGAGAACAGTCCCCTCAGCCAGGAGGGTTCAAAACATGCTAGAGCAGAGGGGTCAGGAATGAGGGAGTGAATACTGCAACAGTGAAGAGAAGGTTATCTTATGATTTTTACACAGCTGTACTATACCCTTCCATATCACTGTTGCAATATTCTAATCGTAAAGGAAGGGAGAGTACAAAAGCTCAAGAGGAAACCTGGGAGGAGGGCAGCATAGAAAAACCTTCCAGAAACCTATGCAAGATAGCCCTGGGGAAGCAAGCTGTAGCCCTGGAGATAATATCCAACTTGTAATGGTTGGTGAAAGTCTGAACATGAGACCAAATAGCAGCCTCTAGGATGGAGTTGGTATTTAGCTCCTTGAAAAAAAGCACCAGAGGAAGCAACGGCCGTGGTAGAATGAGCCTTTACTGATAAGTTACCATGAATAGTATAACAAAACTGCCTTCAGAAGTCCAGGAAGAGACTGTTTGCTTGGAAACAACCAGACTCAGACTTGAGATGAAAGAAAACAAAAAGCTGGTCGATTTGTGATTAACTTTAGTTTCATCCAAATATCTGAGTGGTCTATGCAAATCCAAGGTGTGAAGAAACTTTTCACTGGCTGACTTGATAAGGAAAAGAAGGCAAACTGATTGACCACCTTGAGCATAAAAGAATTGGTACAAAAGAGTCCCTGTGGAAAACTTAAAGGAGGAGCAGCAATGAGAGACTGAAGTTTAAGAAACCCTCTTGGCTGAAGTAAGAGCTAAAAACAGTTGAAGTACAATGTTGTAAGGAAGCTGAAGCAGCAGGCCTTCAGAACAAAACTGAGTTTACAGGAAGGTGGAATGGGTTTCTGGGAGGTCTGACATGAAGGGATTCCTTTTAGGAAACTGACTTCAAACCTGGAGGCCAAAGGAGTCTTCAAAAGCAGACAAGCAAACTGCTGAAATGTGAGCTTTAACTGAAGAACATGCTAAGTCAACATGGAGTAAATCGTACAAATTAACTTCCACAAATAGATTCTGATGGCAGTAGGCCCCTGAGAGAAAATCTCCCCCATCTGGACAAATTGATTTTCTGGTAGTGGTCTTTCTGGCCACTTGCAGGACCAGAAGCATATCCTCTGGAAAAAAGGTGCCTAAAACTGAGGAAACCCTTTCAACCACAGCATCAGTGGACAAGTGAGGGTAGAGGAGACCCCTAGTCTTGTGTGAGAAGGTCCACCCACTGAGGTAATTTTGTGGAGATTCTCCTCTGACCAAGTGAGAAGGGAAACTTTACTGTCTGGGCCAGAAAGTGAATCGCCAACAAGTTTTTGGGAGTCTTGCCTGATCTTGTGCAAGACTTTATGCCTTCCTAATGTCCCCTTTCAAGGAAAAGGCAGGGTGTCCACTTTCCAAGCCGGAGGACCTTTGAGATTCTGGAACAAAGTTTCCTTGTTCAGAGGGAGCCAAAAAGAGTTACTTGGGTTTAGGATCTAGCTGTCCAGTATTGAGAGCTAGCCTGCAAAGAAGGTAGGATCCCCTTACTTGTTGACCTATTACATCACCTGTGGTATTGTCTGAACTTTAAGGGGCCTGGAGTGAAAGGGGTAGCTAGAAACCAAGCTGTCATCTCCTTTATGTTGTTGTGGTTTGACCTCCAGAGACCCTGAACATTGAGATAGCCGAAGGAAGCTCCCCTTCCGCTGTTTGAGATCTGTAGATGAGAAGGGAAGCACTGGGTTGCAAGAGTCCACCACTGAAGCTTGAGCTTAAGGCTAGTAAGGGAGGGAGCTAGGAGGTCTAGGGGGGTGGTAATGTTGAAGCCTCACTGATTTGAGGTACCACTGAAGCTTTCTCATATGGAGCCTGGACAAAGCAGCACAAGAATGGTGCAAGCCTTAAATCGGAGGACCCTGAGAAAATCTCCGGTCGTGACTGAATCCAGAGGTAGAAATCAAAGATGGGGCCTTGGAGCAGGTAGAGATTCCATGGGAATAGTCTGGATCCTGCAACTAGGAAGAACACCAGTCCACTTCTGAATTTAAAAGGTATGCTGAACATCACCATATGCTCCCAGTGTAATGTAGGACATAAAGGTTATGAGGCTTACCAAAAACAGAACCCAACCGATTGCCCTAGGAAGAACACCAGTCCAAGGAACCAAAGAGCTAACTTTTACATCCAGAAAGGTAAGGAACTAGGGGGATGGAGGTAGTGAGCAAAATACTGCAACAGTGAAGGCAGGGACATCTACCGATTTTTTGGTAAGATTTTACACAACTGTATTATGTCCTTGCATTCACTGTTGCAGTGTTCTTAACTGTATGGGAGAGTGCCAGAGCTCAAGAGAAAACTAGGGAGGAGGAAGGGGCAGAAGAATCCCCTAGCAAAACTAGCTCTAGTTGTAAGAGGTATCCTCCAAAGTGTAATGCTTTTAAAGGTATGCACAAAAGTCCAGAGTTAGTATCGAAGCTGTTGAAAAGCATCAAGAGAATCCACAGCTCTATTAGAATGAGTCTTTTTAAAGAGAGCTGTTGCTCAAAGTGTAACGCATGGAAATAGCATTGGAAATCCAAGAAGAAACAGCCTGCTTGGATATACAGCATGCCCCAGAGGTCCAAGATTGAAAAACAACTGATTAGACTTTCAACTGAGTCGTATCCCTATATAAACTCTTACGTTGCCCATGCTTGTCCAAGTATGGAGCACCCTCTCGCTGTTCGTTTGCGGACAGGGAGAAAAAAGGCATATTAGCTCATTCACTGCAGTGGAGCTCAGGAAGTTTGCTCTTAACTTCCAATGGGCAGAGCTTAAAGCTTAAGCCATTTCACAGAATCAAATCATCTTGCATTTCAAACGTTCATATCTCTGGAACCATAAGGATCATTAAACAAGTGTAAATGGCAAACTCTTCAGCAGTGTTGGTATTTAGGTTTTAGGTCTTGTCACACAGTAATAACATTTATAATAATTTGTAAACTACTTACAATGTCTGAGCAACCACTTGTTACACGCATACTGTCAGCAGCATTTTATTCATCTACCTGAGAGTTTTCCTATGAGGCTAAAGAGTAGAGATATTTAGAAAAATGTGAATTGTGTATACATTTTTTCATAAATGGTTAATATCCATTTACCTGCACTAGACAGTGATCAGATATTAATGCATTTGAGTTTGCTATTGTGCAAGCTTAAGATGTCTTTGGAATTATTGATGCAAACATCAGCAAGTAATTGGTGGGTAAAGGAGTCTGTAGAAGTTAACCGCAGATGCACCTGGAACCCATCAATTAGATGTAAAGAGTTAATAGACTGATTAAGAGATGGCTCATTAACCACCTTTGGCATAAAAGGCTTAGTGCGCAAGGACATTGTCCTCGTGAAATATCAAAGGGGGACCAGCCATAAGGGCCTGCAACTGTTGCACCCGTATGGCAGAAGTAAGCGATAACAAAAGGACAGTCCTCCAAGAACATGTTGTAAGGAATCTGAAGCAGCAGGCTAAAAGTGAGCCTGAATCAACTTCTCCAAAATGAAAAGATCCCAGGGAGGAAGAACAGCCTTCCTATGAGGTGTAATATGAAGGATGCCTTTAAGAAGTGGTCTCATCTCAAATCTAGCGGCAAAAGGAGGAGAAAAAAGCAGACGTGGCTGATAGGTGGACCTTAATAGAAGAATAAGCCTAACCAGCATTGAGCAACTTGCACAAATGAGGGCTCCAAAGGAGCATCCACAGTGTGGGTCCAGGTTACGAGAGACACCTGAAGAAAACCTCTTCCATTTGGATAAGTATGGTTTTCTAATTTAGGTTTCCTGGCCTCCTGCAGGACTTGCAGCATGTCCTCGGGGGGGGGGGGGTTATCACCCACAGTGTCTGAAGCGTGGGCAAGGGGAGTGGACAAGAGATCCCTTGTATTGTGATAAGTTGCCTCACTGGGTGAATCTAGTGGCGATTGCCCCTGGCTAGATGTAGAAGAGGAGGGAACCAGTGCTGTTGCGGGCAAAAGGGAGTCTCCCAACAAGATATTGAGAGCATCCTGTTGAATTTTGAACAGGACTTTCAGAATGAGAGGAAGGGGAGGGAATGCATAAAGACATATCCTTTTCTAAGAGTGTCCACATTCCATACCAAAGGACCAGGGACTTTGGCACAAAACATAGGAAGCTTTTTTTGTTCAGAAGGGAGGCAGAAAGATCCACATAAGTACCCCACTGGTGGATAATGTCTAGAACCACACACCCTGTGAAGCATCCATTCATGGGACTGAGTTGGGGACATGCTCAGTGTCTGCCACAATGTTCTGACCAGAAGGGATATGAACTGCCTTAGTTCCTTGACAGCAAGATCCCATACCAGAAGGCCAACTAGCAAAGATGAGATTCTGTTCCTCCCTCCTTTGTTGATATGCCATGTCACTGTGATATTGGCTGTGAATACCTTGAGAGGCCCTGGAGAAGACTGAAAGGCCTGAAGAGGTAGCAGAAGAGGTGGTCTCTCTTTTGGCATTGGTGTGCTCTTTCTGCTGACAAGGTGCACAGACTAGATCTGTACCTTTTTAGGGAGCCAAAAGACACCCCCCCCCCACCTGTATCTGAGGAGTGTGAACAATTTCTGAGTGAAGAGGTGGATGAAAAGGGATCCCTAGATTCAGAAAACTGCTGAATCCACCAGAGAAGTTGTCTGAAGCAAAGAAGAATCCACCAGAGAGACGTTCTGTCTGGAGCAAAGAAGAAGAGAAACTAACCCTAGACTATGAGCATGTTAAAGCCACACTGACTTCAGAAACCACTGAAACTTTCTTGTATGAAGTTTGGCCAGAGGGAGCATTGGAATGGTGGATGCCATAAAACCCAGAACTCTCCAACTCCTTGGCGGTAATGGAAGCCAGAGGAAGAGTACGAAAGCAAGAAATGAGTTTAGCCCCTTTGGAGGGGGCAGTGATGCAAGCATTTGCACAGTCCTGAATCTTGCAACTCAGAAAAACATGATCCCGGGAAGACTCTTCAAATTTGTAGTGAACCCCAGGCTCTGAAGAAGGGTCTTTGGAGAGAGGACGCCTGATTTAACGGGTTGTCCATGTAAGGAAATATTTGGATTCCTTGAAGTCTGCACGAACATCCTTGGGGCAGTAGAAAGGTCAAAGTGGAGAACTGAAAATGCCAGGAAGCCACAGAGAAACGGAAAAACTTCCTGAAGAGGATGGATTGGAATATAGGGATGAGCATCCTTTGATTTCCAGAGACTGCATATAGGCCTGCGGGAGCAAGAGGGGAAATGGATCTGAAAGGGCAGCATCCAAAAGGAAAGTGTAAATGAGAGAGAAAGGCCTAGAATAGGTCTCGATGCCCTCTTCTGGGCTGTAGAAACGGCCTCAGGAGTAGAATCTTTCCCCATTTTGGGACTCTAGTCTCAGGGAACTATTAAAAAGAGGTGCTAGAGATCTTGAATCTCTGGTAAAAAGGTGATCTGAAGACCAGAAGAGAGATTTCTGGCTAGGAAGGGGCCTATTTAGTCATGCAGCACCTGGTTTGTTCAGAAAGTGACTGGCCTTTGAGTCCCTGAAAGTGGCCAGCCCTGGCAGGAGTAGTCAGCTTGTCACACTTACCTTTTAGTAGAAGGACTGGGATGGCCTACAAAGGCTGGCGTAGTGGGGTAGTTTCTCTGAAATTTAGGCACAGGAGAAAAATAAGGCCTTGCCCTTTGCAGCAGCTTCCCCAAATAAGTTTGTAATCCAGAGGAACATCCATCAACTTAGGCTTCACCACAACTGAATATTAAAACTAAACCAGGAATATCTCGTAATTGAACCAAAAACAGGAGCCCTAGAAGAGGCCTTTGCTGCATCGTAACTACATTAGTGTGGTGAAAAGACTTTGAGGAAGTCCCTAGCAAGGAAGGAACAGAAGTTTTACCCTCTGCCTGGAAAATCAGAACCAAGTTGACAGGCCTGAGAAAGAAGAGCCAACCTATACCTAGACATGGGTCTGATAATGGCTCTAAAAAGAGTTGACAGGCCTGAGAAAGAAGAGCCAACATATACCTAGACATGGGTCTGATAATGGCTCTAAAAGGTAGGGTAGCAGAAGTAAGCCTTTTTTTTTTTTCCAGCCTGTTCATAGTTTTGTCTTTGTCAGAAGGCAACTTGGGTGATGGAAGCATTTGAGACGGCTTATCAGAAGCTACAGACACTATAGGGTTCCTGAGGATTGTTCGATCAGGCTTCTTGGGAGCAGGGGGGAGAGAATCTGGCGCCTGAGTCTTTGAGACTGCATCCAGTATAGTAGCCAAGACTGGAGTAATAGCCGTAGGTTTAGGAGTCCAACTGCAACAACTAGTACTTATCGATATCAGACCTGAGAAGAATCCCACAGAATAAGAATAAGGAACACAGTATCTTGGAGTGTGGGTCCCCAAAGGAAATTTCCTCCAAAGAAGCATCAAGGCTAATAGATTCCTCTTCTGGGACTCCATAGTCCAAAGGAGAGGGGATTTTGAGTAGAATAAGTTGGGAATTCGTCAGCAGAATCTGACTTGTCCTCCGAATCCTGGTCTTTTAAGAGGTGTTTGGGACCAAAGAGCAGCTGGTACTGAAACACCATGAGGAGGTTTTAGGGACATTAAGGCAGAAAATAACGCCAGAGTAAAAGCCTGCCACTCACTCTGTGGATCCTTGGAAGCAGCAGAAACTAATTCTTTTAAGGCAACATCCTGAGAGGGCTCCGATCTGGGATGACAGTCTAGACCCATAGCAGGAGCTAATTCCCCAGCTAAAAACTAAAGCACTCCCCTAAGCCCCTCAGAAAATCCACCATGGTTCCCTCTGTCCAAGGTGGATGCCTGCAAAGCCTTTTCAGATGTGCTGCCAACTAGATCCTCACCAGCCTCCCAACACTTGCAGCAGAGAAATCCAACAATGCAGCTTGGGAGAGCCTTTGAGTTTGTAACGACTACTGGACAAACACCTGGCCATGGGGCTGGACAGTGGATGATTCTGGTCATACCCTTTTTCACCTTCCCTAACTGCTGACCCTCTAGGCTGGGATTCCTTCCATAGTATATTTAACAAGTCACCTAAGCTGCTGCTTCTCAAGATGCAAGGAGAGGGAAGAAAGTCTACTGTGAAACGTTTTGGGAACAACCTCCTGACAAATAGAACAAGACATATGGTCATGAGAAGCACATAACAGACACTTATGGTGGTCTGTGGAGAATGTGTCCCTTGCTGACTTTCACCCTTCCTGGTTGACATTAACCTCCTAACACAAAACTAGAAAAAAACAAAATGCCAACAGGGCACTTGTCTTGCAAGACAGCAAATGGGTGTAGGAAGTCCCTGGAGAACAAAAATGAGTTCAACTGGCAGAAAAGACTCTGGTAAAACAGTGTAAAAGATGTTTTTAGGACTGGCAAAAGTTCTGTTTTTGGCAAGTCTGAACGTCCCCTTTATGCCGTACATTACGCAGGGAGCATATGGTGACACTTGGCATAATTTTTTAAATTCGGATTTCTTTTTGAAGACTGGCTGGACTTTGGGCTGCAGGGAATACCTTCTAGTTAAAGAATATTGCAGTAGTGAATGTTAAGGGCATCTAAAGATCCTGAAGCGGAGCTTCTTGGGGCAAAGCTTGAATGAGCAGATCATCCAAATAAAGATCTGAATCCCCCTTGTCCTACAAAATACAATAATGGGAGAGTCTCCTCTTGTGAATCCCCTTGGGGCAGTAGAGAGGCCAAAGGGCAAAGTGGAGAACTCGAAATGGAAGGAAGAAGTGGAGAAATGCAAAACATTTTCAATAAAGTGTATGGATGAGGGTTATGGAGGTAGGGATCCTTGAGATTCAGACCGACCCGAAAAAGGCCTCTGAAAGAAATGAGGTTTGAAGAGAACATTTGAGAGGAGGGGACCTTGAGAAAGGTGCTTTGAGCTGAGAGAGGTTCAGAATTGGCCTCCCCTGGACAGGGGGCACAGCTTGATTCTTGTCCTTGGACAAAGAGAATGAAGTACCTCTGGAGAAGAGGAAGATGTTTCTTCCTCCCAGTGTCAGCTGGAATCTGGTTCCTCCTGAAAAGGAGGTTCTTGGGAAATGGGGGTCTGTGTAGACTTGGCAGGAGGCACACATCTAGAACCCTTTTTGCCATTGCTTGGGGGGGAATGAGACTATATAGGCAAACAAAAGCCGATTTGGAAGGCTAAACTTAATAGGAGAAACATGTTTATAGGGTTTCAACTCCTGCAAGGCTTTGCCCTTGGAGAGGAGGTGGTGGTAGCGCTGTTCCTGCTCCTTTTTATCCAAAGGAGCATCCAGTAATTTGGCCTTTAATGTCATCAAGCAAAGCCTGAAGACTGGGTCAAGAGTAGAGCAGAAATGCAGCAGCCCTGGAAGAGGCATCCACTGTATCGTAACAAGTGGCTGGTAACGAGGTAGAACCTAATCGGGGAAAGGGCAGAAGCCTTCCTCTCTCAATTGGGAAGATCAGAAATCGTCTGAGAAATTGAAAGGCTCAAAATTATCTGGTTGTAAGTTAATATCTCTAAAAGACAGTGTTAGCAGTCCTTCTTTTTTTTTTTTTTTTTTTTTTGTCCAGCCTCTCCTTGGCTGTACTATCCTTTGTCTGGAGGATGCAGCTTGGTAGAGGGCAACGGCTTGGAGGGTTCACCAGAGGTTGTACAGAAGGATTCACCAGAGGTTGTACAGAAGGATCGATAAAGTGCATTTATACAGAAATTTTAGTTGTCTGGCACCTTGTAAAACATGACTCTTCAAAAATGGACATTTTAACAGGACATTTTCAGATGCATCATTCTTTGATCAAGCTTTCTGTATTAAAGCATACTTGCTGCATTCATGATAGTAAAATATGTTCAGGCTAACCTTCAGTCTACGTTTGTGTAGGTGACGTCCAGTTGTCTCATGTTTGTAGAGTACATGGTGATGTTAGTGTTTCACTGTTGTAGTCCTCACACTTGGTTGTCTGCCTGCATGTAGCCCTCAGTCTGCCCGAATACCAGAGTCTTGGGATTTCTGCGTCGGATGCTGTTGTCTCTTCATGACATCAGGTCGTCAGGGGTATGAAACATGCAGCCAATGCCATTACATCAGCCTTTCTTGCCATGGAGGAGCCCAACGCAGATCGCAAGTGCCAGTCGGCCGCTACCTGAAATTTTCATTTTTCGAGTTTCAAACCTGAAGTCTTCTAAAGCGAAGTACCCCGTTGGGGATCCTTTTTTTCTTGTTCTAGCCAAGGTCAGAAAAAGTTAACAATTGTCTTGCCTGTGGAAAGCAAATACCTCGGATTTTCATTCTTGCTGCGTCACCTGTTTAGACCCAGACCATGACATTCCCTCGCTGTAGGTTTTGTACCTTGTTTAACGCCCAAACTGTTAGTTGTCGGGCTATCTCTTTGTCACTAAATTATTTTGCTGTCGTTCTCTGTATTCCGAAATGGCTTCAATAAGCCATCGGATCTTCCAAAAAAACGTAAGGATAAAGACAGACCGCATAGGTCCAAAACTGTAGCTGAATCTTCTGTTAAGCTACTTGCTAGTCTGCTGGTACTCTGGCTCCTTCGCAGCCTCTGATACCGTTTCTACAGATTCGCAGGCCTCATTCGGAGTCCGGTATGCCGCGAGATGCTTCGACTATGGAACCTGCGGACGTCTCTACCTTGTATGGGTCTGGAGCTGCTGTGCAGACAGCGGCTTCTGAGGGGTGTATTCCGACCTACTGATTTTCATATTAAACCGACCAGCTTTGTTTTTGGCTAAAACTACAGAGTTTCTCATGCCCAGAGTTTGCACTACGCCTAGAAAACTAGCGACCAAAGCGCATGCTCAAGCTCCCATGCCACAAGCTCCCATGCCACAAAAACGTACTTAGAATGGCTGAAGACCTTATTACTCTAATTAGGGAAAGCCAACCTTCCCCTGCTAAAAGACAAAGAATTGAATTTCCTTCTGATTCTACAGACCAGGAGTCTGACTCTGACCCTTGTGATTACCAAGACATACCCTTGCCTACCTATAAGGATTTGGATGCAGAGGATTCCATTCCCTCTGCCTCTCCTCCAGAGGATTTTTCTTTTGGTGAAACCTTGCATACGTTAGTCCTGGCATTCCCAGCGGAAATGCTTTATCTTCAGTCCAAAAAGAGACTGAGAATTTTTAGATTTGCCTCCGCACAGGCTTCTAGCTATACCTCCTGTCATGGATATTGTAGATTTCTTCATGGAATCCAGTCTTACCGACACAGCCCCTAGGAAACCTGATGGGTACTGCAGAGTACCTGATTCTCACAAATTTCTCTTAAGAATCCTATTGCGGATGCTGAAACAATTTCCCAGGGACCTTAAGGCATTAAGGCTACTACAGCCAAAAACTCTACTCCTTCAGACAGGGATTCTAGAGCTTTAGACAGGTGGGGTAAGAAGGTATATACCTCTGCAACTCCTGCTGTCTGGGCTTTGAATTGCCAGTTTCACATGTTGAAGTACCAGCAACATATGGAACTAATTCAACAAAAATGGTGTTGCTTCCAGATTGTGCAGAAAATAAGATTTACAAGAGTTGCTGCATTTTGCGAAGTAGTAAACATACTTTGCAGTGTGGGCTTGATGCTTTAGAAGCATCTTGCAGGGCTGTTGTCAATGGGTCTGTACTGAGAAGGCATGCTTGGCTGAAGGAACCAATCTTGCCAGACATGGCAAAGCAAAATTACTAGATGCTCCATTAAATTGTTTGTTTGGCACAAAAGCAGAAGTTGTTCTTAAAAAGATGGAGGGAAAAGCTAAATCTATGCAAAAGATTACTTACAGGTGCAGCAACCTAGATTCCGTAGGCAATGGCCTTCTAAAAACTGGTCCTTTCCAGTCCCTCCCAGTCCTTCTTAGCCCAAACCCAGGGGAAACACTGCCAAGACTACAGTCCCTGGTATGCAAAGATCTAAACAATGGAGTGCCCCCCACCTCTAAATCGGGGAGTGGTAAGCCACCCCCTTCTGGAAAAAGTTCAGTGACTTTTTTTCAATCATCCTTCCCAGCATTGCTCAAGCATTTGCACCCTAGGAGAAAAACTTGCCCTGCATGCAGAAAACTGGATGTCCATTACTCGGGACTGATGGGTTCTAAACATTGTATCCCAGGGATACAGATTCTACTTCACTTACTGCTAACCCCAAGCGGGTTGCCAGACCTTCCTCCAAACCAGTAGGCAGAGGCTCAAAAGCAAGTGCTTTCCCTTTTCAGTATCGGGGCTATTTAACCTTTTCCAGTAGAACAAAGGGGACAGGGTTTCTACTCCAGGCTGTTCTGGTGCCCAGAAAAGAGAGCTGTTGGCACCCTGTCCTGGATCTGTCAATTCTCAACACCTTTCGGGTGGTCCCAAAATTCAAAATGCTAACACTGCAATAGTTTCTTCCTGTGCTAGCCAAGGATGCCTTGTTAGTCACCCTAGACTTGAAAGAAGCTTATCTGCACATCCCCCATAAGGGAGTCTTGCAGGAAATATCTACTTTTCAGGGCAGGCTCTATGCAGGAAATATCTACTTTTTGGGGCAGGCTCTCTGTGCTATCAGTTCTCTGCATTTCCCTTTGGCTTATCTACTGCGCCCAGAGTATTCACAAAGTGCCTGACTCCAGCCATTGCGTACTGCAGGAAGAGAAATATTCAAATGTACCCATATTTGAACGATTGCCTGAATCAGGCGGACAGTCAGGAATTGCTACTTCAGCACCTGGCATTTGTAAAGACTAACTTCACTGGGTACACCATCAGTGAAAAGAAACCCAACTGGTGCCCAGTCAAAAAAATTTGTATTTTCTGGGAGCAAGCTTGAAAACAACTTCCCAGATGGCATTCCTCACTCTAGAAAAACAGGTCTATGGCCACCAAAACCCAGCTGTCTACAAGGAAAATACTCCCAAGCCCTAGGGTTCATGGCCTCGTGCATTCTGCTAATTCCAGATGCAAAACTGCATATGAGGAAACTTCAGTGGTACTTATTCTGTGGTGTCAACATTCACAGGACCTGGAAACCGTGATTCCTGTCATACCTTGTCCTAAGGGCAGAGTTCCTTTGGTGGGCAGAGGCATGCTATCACAACAAGGGACTTCCTTTCACTCAAACACTCACCGCCCAAACCCTGACAACAGATGCATCAGACTATTTATGGGGGTGGGGGGTGGGGGTGGGGCTCACATGGCAGGCAAATGCATCAAAGGCAAATGGAGCCCAGGACAAATTCACCTGCACATCAGAGATGTTACCCGTACAGCATGCTCTGACAGCCTTCAAATACCTTATCCTTCTGGGCCAGCTCCTGGTAAAGACTGACCTCGGTTATGTGGTACATAAACAAGCAGGGGTTGAACTCCTTCCTACCCACTCTGCAGGTTGGCTATGGCCCTGTGGAACACAGCCTTGAGCAACCAAGTGCACCTGCAAGCTCTATTCCTGCCAGGCATACAGAATTTACTGGCAGACTTAAAGCAGAAATCTGCTGGACCCACATGAGTGGAAACTGGAACCAGACTCATTCAAACTTCTAATCCAGAGGTGGGTGGACACCGGAGGTGGACCTCTTTGCCCCCCCCCCCCCCCCAAAACCACCAGTTGAGCAAATGTTGCACCAGGAATCCTCACAGCAGAGCCTGGAAGGTGGATGCCCTATACTTTTACATGGGAAAACCTCTCAATTTATGCCTTTCCTCCTCCTGCCCCTCCTCTCTCAAGTACTAAAAGATCAAACCGGACAGGCCAAGGACAATCCTGATTGCCCCAGACTGGCCACACCACACCAACACTGGTACCCACTCCTATGCAGTATGACAGCAGTGCCTCCCTAGCACCTACATCAGACCCCTTCCCTCCCCTCTCAGCAGGAGGGACAGATTTTGCATCCACAGCTACCCTTGCAGCCTGTCTTATTCCCTGAATACACCACCAGCAACCCTCAGCAAACGGGTGCAAGACCTCCTCCCTGAAGCCAGAAGGCCTAGCACTAGGAAATCCTATGCTGAAAAGTGGAAAAGATTGTTCTTGGAGTCTGTCTCATGGAAAGGACAAAGCAGTGCGCACCTTGCCTCTAATCCTTGATTTACCTAGCAGAGCTGCTCCAGAGGCCTATCCTCATCCATTAAGATTCATGCTTCTGCCATCTCAGCTCATTGTAATACTGAGCCCACCTCTCTCTCTCTCCCTCTCATCAAACAGTTCCTGAGAGGTGCTAACAGTTTAAGGCCCCCTAAGAGCTCCCAGCCCCGGCCTGGGGCCTTAAAGGAAAACTCCACCCTGCAACTAAATAAATATGCATTTTTCAGTCTATCTTTGTTTCCAGACCTATTTTAATGCCTCAGTCACTCTTAAGTGCTTTATTTGTAATTTTAGCCTGTTTACCACAACGTGGCTACCGATTGGGCTTGATATAGCAACGTGATCTTCTGCTTCAATCTTTTCTCTTTCCCATAAAGCATTTCAAGTCTTCTTTTTGTGACTCCTGCCAGACATAAGAAAGTAACTGAATTCCCATGTCATTGGCATATAATGGGAAATGTGTGACTCGCTGTCAATTTTGTATTCCTTCTGTAAGATGGCTGCTTCTTTTCTGTTGCTAATCAACCCTCATTTATGTTTTGCTCAGAGCTTCTTTTACACTATACTTTGAAGTTACCTAGCTGCAGACAGAGAAGCAGCTAAATTGGATGCCTTTGTTTTAGGTATTCTTTTGTAGTCCAACATGAATTGACAGTCCCCTCCCCCCACACGTGTTAAAACAGTCACTGCAATTGTCAACTCAGAATTGACAGGAAGGGATTTCCTATCTAAATTTCTTCCCCTCTGTCAGCAGTAAGAATTATGTATTTAATCAGTTTGCCAGCATTCTATAAACACTTAATTTTTGCAAGCAATTATTTCAGTGTGTTTTATTACTGGTGACTTTTGATTTAACCCTAATTATGTTAACTTATTTTTGCATGCCCATTTCTTTCTGAGGAACAGCTTTCTTGTGACATGCTGTATCGGTAATTTCCTGACATTCTACTCCTCTCCACATTTTTAAAATTACAGTAAAACAATAATTTGCAAACCTGACTCCATGATACTGGCACAGTAAAAGAATCTACTGAAATCTCACTGTATGCTACAGTCCATGCAGTGAAACATTTTTTGGGGGGTTGATTACTGAATATTTTAGAAAATAAAGTATCATTTGCATTACGCATGTAATGCATTTCTTGAACTTGCTATGATATTCTCAAATTCAACTGCAAACTATTAAGCAATTTGCTAGTCCTTGCCCTGCATCAGTAATTTTTTTTCTTTGAACCACTCCTGTCTTTATGCATATTCTCAATTATGTTATGGAATAAGATCAGCTTATTTAAAATGTATATTGATTTCAGTTTCATTGGTGATGCTCTAATTTGCTAAAAATCAAATAAAATTGTATGCAGGACTGTGGAAAAATACAACTTCATAAGCTGGAGTTACTGCTGTGTCTGAACTGGATTCTTTTAATATGCAACAAGGAAAAAGTAAGTGTTACGGGAGTAAAAGCCAGTTAGTTATTGCAAAAGGAATTTGTTAGCCTGACTCATCCAGGGTAGGAGTGCATTGCTGCTAGGGAAGATTTCAAACATCCAAGCTCAGAAAACACGACCCCTTGAAAGCAGGTGGGTCATGTATAGGAAAGTGTTTGCGTGAAGTCTGAGGCAAAGATCACGAGGGATGAGGACATTTGCAAAGTCTTTGATACAGTCCTTGTAAACATAAAGGTTTGCTAAAAAATTGTATAAAAGGTGTAGTTTTTTTCTCTGACTGAGTTACCGCTGTAAAAACGGAAATGTCTGTTTGTACATCCTGAAATGTTTCAGACTGAAGGCATATACGGTAAATTCTTAATGTTATTTATTTATGACTTTGACAGTTTGGTGACGTGCTCTAGATTTGAACTTTGGTATTGCTGCAAGGCAGTTCTGGAATAGGGCCCATCACAGATTTTCTCTGAATTCCACACTGCTTTGTGTAGAATAGTCAGAGACTCCGATGTAAGGGCAGCCGCAGTGGTGCAGCGGTTAGTGTTGCTGCCTCACAGCAAGAGGTTCTCCGGTTCGATCCTTGGCTTGGGTGCCTTCTCTGCAGAGTCTGCATGTCATCCCTGTGGTCGTGTAGGGGTGTTCTGGTTTCCTCCCACATCCCAAAGATATGCTGTAGGTAGATTGGACACACTAAATTGGCCCTAGGGGTGTGTGTGTGTGTCTTCTGTGGAAGGTTAGGCACTGGGCTGGCAACTCGACACCATAAAAACTGCCAGTCCTGAGCAGACAGGTGCTCTGCTGTGGCGACCCCTAACCGGGAAAAAGCCGAAAGAGGAAGAAGTCAGAAACTCAGATGTGCCACTATTCAGGGTGTGCAAACACAAAACAACTTCCCTGCCAAGGCTAGTAAGAGAAAAGGGTTGGTTTGTGTTTTGTTTTTCTCTATCTGATTTAGACAATTTTAGCAAAATGCAGAATAAGTGCATGACTGTTTTTTTTGATTTGACTGAGTTGTTTGCTAGGTATGCAAGTAATAATGGGAGGACCCCACAGCAAATGAGAATAGTAAGTGTATGTGTACATACAGTAAAGGATAAATTAACACTAGGAGGCATGTCAAGGGCGGTAGCCTTAAGATTGATAGGTAAGCGGTATGAGAGATGTTTTATTCTGTCAATGTATGAATGTATGCGAGAAAGAAAGAGAAACAAAAGTTAAAAGGTAAAATAAGTTCATGAGCCCACCGCATGAATGGGACATAGACTGTAAACTGTTAAAACAAATTCATGAGCCTACAGAATGATGGGACGTAAAAGTATGCATGGTTAAAATAAATTCATGAGCCTACAGCGTAATGGGACGTAAAAGTATGCATGGTTAAAATAAATTCATGAGCCCATAGCACACTGCGTCTTAAGTGTGGTTGCGTGGAAGTACCCACAGAGGGTCCAAAAAGAGTGGTCCGTTATGGACACAGTACCTATCCACCCCATTATCCCAATCGCTATGCCGGAACAAGGTGCAATGTCTGGTAACAACGAGCTGGCAGTGACCCTCTAGCTTCGTCTAACACATTTTGCTTCAAATGTGGAGAAGCAACACATTGGAGAGGGGAATGCCCACACTAGCAAATGCATAGAGTCCAAGATACTTGGACTGAATGGCAACCAAATTATAATAATGGATTTTTTCCTCCAACACCTCAGATTGGAAAGAGTCAGGAAGGTCCATACGGACTAAGTCAAGGAAATAATACAGAAGCAAATCTTAACCCTCTACTGCCAATCGATCAAAATGTACCCTACGTTAAGATGAAAATAAATTCAAAAGAAAACCCCATTTGTGGTGGACACTGGAGCCACTAGCCCAGTGTTAAAAATTACTTCAGATAGTCAAATACCAGTATTACAGCATAAAGTAAAGGCAGTCGGAGTGAAAAATACTACAGTTACACATTCTGTTTTGGAAGCCATTCCCATTTTATTTACTTCCAGATGAAGAAAAGCATTCTTTTGAGCAACTGCACCAGTACATATGCTAGGAAGACATTGGTTATACCAGCTGGGTTGCACTATTTTCTGTACCCCAGAAGGGGTGTATCTAAAATATTCCAACAGAATCAGAGGGGAAGTATTGGCAGTTAGCAGAAGCTGAGAACAGCCTGTTGGAACCCTACAGACAGATGGAGAAGTTACTATAGCGGGTACTTGCCAACTTGTGGGCTAAGCATGCAAATGAACTAGGTATACTGAAATAATCAGACCTAGTAAAAATAAAATTAAACCCATTAAAACTTCTCCCAAGAGTGCCATAATATCCACTAAGGCTGGAAGCACAGCAGGGAATCAAACCTGTAAGTCGTTTCTGATACAGCAAGGAATAATAATACTGGTTAAAAGCCTTTGTAATACTCCCATTCTTTCCAGTTAAAAAGCCAGGAAAGGATTGTTATAGATTTTTACAAGACTTAAAGGCTGTAAATAATGCAGTACTACCTACTTTTCCTGTTCCAAATCCAGCAACAATACTGAGTTGCATACCACGTACAGCTAGTTACTTTTCTGTTTTTTCGAACTTATTCACCCTGACAGTCAGTTTCAGTTTGCTTTCACTTATCAGGGACAGCAATATACATGGACACGGTTGTCACAAGGATATACTGAATCTCTCTCATTTTCTCAAAGTCTGAAAAAAGATTTTGAGTGTGACATTTTGGGGTGGGTCTGTTAGTACAATATGTAGATGAGTTCTAATAGCATCAAATTCCTTTCAGCAATGTCAGCAGCTGGATTCCTTGCATCTTCTGACTATCCTTGCAGAAAAGGGAGAGAGAATGTCTAGAGAAAAACTACAATTGTGCTCCCCTGAGGTACGTTCTCTTGGTCATTTAATATCTGAGGGTAGCAGGAAAGTGTTATCATCTCGTACTGATACAATATCTAAGGCCCCACATCTGAGTAATCAGCAACAGCTTAGGTCTTTCCTAGGTATGACAGAATACTGCAGACGGTGAATCCCTAACTATGCAGAAATTGCCAAACCTTTGACAAATGTTTTAAAGCAGGATACACCAGACCCTCTCCTTTGCAATAGTGAAGAGGAAAATTTATTTCAGAATTTGAAACCAGCTTTAGCTACTGACCCATCTTTATGGTTACCAGACTATAAGACTTGTATTTTATTCTGTCATGAAAGAACTGGATTTGCTTAGGGAGTGCTTGCACAGAAACGTGGGGGCAGTTATCCATTAGCTTATTACAGCATGGCACTAGATTCTGTTGCAAAAGGTTTTGCACCTTGTTTAAGGCAAGTTGCTGCTGCCATTTTAGTTAATCTTGCACAATTGCTGGTGGCAAACTTCACATCACCAATACAAATGGAAAATAGGTGCATGACAATTGTACATCAATGCACTGTATGAGCACATACACAAGTGCATGGAATGGGCCAGAACAAACAGAATAAACACGCTCTCCTCCAAAAAAAAGGAAGCCAATCTGGTGGACACCCGCCATAAACAGGCTCTAAAATAGAAGGAAGAAACTTATTGCAGAAAAGGGTGAAGTCACAAGACTGGAAAAACTCATTTGCTAACCT